>NC_091064.1:179953357-180253357 GCF_000393655.2 Nicotiana sylvestris | reverse complement strand
AATTTTTTTTGGAGGTCCGGAGTAGACTTAGGCTTGAATTGACAAAATCGAAATTTTTGCGTTTTCCAGTTGATAGGTGAGATTTTGATATAGGGGTTGGAATGGAATTCCGGGAGTTGCAGTAGTTCCGTTGTGTCATTTGGGATGTGTGTGCAAAATTTCAGGTCATTCGGACGTGGTTTGGTAGACTTTTTGATCAAAGCATAATTCGGAAGATTTTGGAATCTTAGGCTTGAATTCGATGTGTTTTGGGTGATTCGATGTTGTTTGGGGTGTTTTGAAGATTGGTATAAGTGGTATAGGACTTGTTGGTGCTTTTGGTTGAGGTCCCAGGGGCCTCGGGATGATTTCGGATGGTTGGCGGAAGGATTGAGTTTGGTTTTGGCAGCTGAAGATGCCCCATTGCTGTCATAACCGCACCTGCGGCTAGGGGACCGCAGGTGCGGTCTCGCAGAAGCGAGTTTAGAGTCGCAGAAGCGGAAGAAGCCAAGGAAGGCAGGAACCGCAAAAGCGGTTAAGGAACCGTACCTGCGATGGCGCAGGTGCGGGTTGTGTATCGTAGATGCGAAAGTTGAGGACTTAAGTGAGGACCGCAGATGCGGCGTCTTAGACCGCAAAAGCGGACTGCAGGTGTGAAAAGCTTGGGCCAAAAGGTATAAAAGCATTCCTTTGCGATTTTTGAGTTGTTCTTCACCATTTCAAGTTGGTTTTGGAGCTTTTTGGGAAATTTTAAAGAGGGAATCAAGGGATATCATCTGGAGGTAAGATTTTTTACTCTAATAATCGATCCTATGGCATTATTTCACTGATTTGGCCTAAGATTAATAGAAATTAAGTGTTAAAAAATTGAGAAACTAGGGCTTGATATTGGAGACCTTGACTTGAGGATTTGAGGGGCCATTTGTGGTCGGATTTTGGGACTTTTGATATGTATGAACTCGTGGCGAGATAGGGAATCTATTGATATAAATTTTATCGAATTCCAAAACGTGGGCCCGGGGGCCGGGTTTGGTTAATTTCGGAATTTATGTTGTAAATTGATTATTTTCGCATGGGCTTCGTTCCCTTAGTATATTTTGATGTCGTGATTCTGATTTTGGATAGATTCGACGCGAATTGAGGCCGATTCGAGGGGCAAAGGCGTCACAGGATAGAGTTTGGACCGGATTGCTGTGAGTAATGATTTTAAATGTTGTCCTGAGGGTATGAAACCCCGGATTACACATTGTTGTGCTATATTGAGGTGACGCACATGCTAGATGATGAGCGTGGGGTCGTGCACCGTTGGGGATTGTGACTTAGTCCGTCCCGAATGACTGTTTTACCTCATATTTGATTGAAAACGGTTTGCTATCATCATGTTTTGGGCGGAATGCCATAATTGGGCCTCGTGCCAACTATTTGGACCCGTAGGGGATTTTTACTGATATTTTCTCACTGTTTTGACTTTATACTTGTACTCAGTCATGTTATATTCTACTGTTTTCATAACTCAGCCATGTTTACTCCGTTTTAATATATTAACTGATATTTTAAATGATAATTTGGGTTGAGCATCATGTTTTACTGTTGCCCGAGTGGCTTATGAGATTCTGACTGAGTAAAGCCGATGGCATGTGTTGTGAGGATACACTGATTTATGATTATGAGGCCGAGGGCTTGAGTTGTACGCCACGAGGTGGTTTGATATGAGGCCGATAGCCTATTGATTATGCCACGAGATGGCTTGATATTGTGCTTGGGCCGTAAGGGCCCCCTCCCGGAGTATGCACACCCTCAGTGAGCGCGGGTACCCATTGTCATATGAGATATAGCCCGAAGGGTTGGTGTTATTCCATGATATTGCCTGAGGGGTGGATTCTGTTGACATTGTGCCCGATGGGCAAAATGTGTTTATCTGTTCTAGCTGCTTTTCATTTAATTGTTTAACTATTAAAAAGAGGTGTTTTAAAAGAAGCTTATTCTGAACTAAGGTGTCTTTATATATTTTCACTGTTTCATTGCTTTTACTGGTTTTATACTGCTTCTTTATATCATGTTGATGTGCTTTTACGTGATTTCTTATTGCTCAGCCTTCATTTATTGGTATTACTTACTGAGTTGGAGTACTCACTTTACTCTCTGCACCCTGTGTGCAGATTCAGGCGCTTCAGGTCCCGCTAGCGAGTGTTGATTCTTCCAGCTCAAGTGTATTCGGAGATTCACTAGGTAGTTGCTCTGCGTTCGCAGCCCAGTGCTTCTCCCTCTATCTTATTTTCTCTTGCTTTAGTTCTATAATAGACTATGTAGACTCTTCCTATTTTTAATCGGTTAGTAGATGCTCATGGTCGGTGACACCCCGATGTCGGGCTATGTCTATTTTGCAAATTGTATTATTCACCTCTATTTTGGGATTATTATTATGTTAAATACTTAATTTGTATTATTTTAATGGCTTAAAATAAATGGGGTGTGTGTCGGCTGGCCTTGTCTTCACAAGAAGCATCATCACGACCGGGTCTTGGTTTAGGGTCGTGACACAAAAGCTTAATCCTCTTTTGTCACTGGAAAAAGATGTTGTTCAACTTCAGCTGGCATGGTAAGTTTTTCGAGATATATAATTATTTAGTTTCAATGGCTATGTGTTCATTTTTTATGTTTAGGACTGTATTTCTTACTCTGGCATGACCTTTCATCTTGTGTTTGTCACAGTCTCTCCTAAGGGAAGATAGATGATAATATGGTTCATTGCATTCAGCCATCTGCATATGAATGTGTTCAATAGTTCAATTCCTTTGCTATCTATCTGCTTATATGACGAGCTGAATACCAGAAATATGAATCCGATAGCCAAGTCCTTTCCATAACAGAGTGTTTCTGTCTTAACTTTTTCATTTCTTTAGTGGACCTCATATTCCACGCTGTCCACTTTGTGTCCCACCTTATATAGTATAAGGAAAAGAATTTATATTGTAAAGGTTATCCTGTTGACATGCTGACAATTTATAATGGTCAATCTTGGTGATGAGCAAGGTTACCTTCGAATGGATCTCCCTATGCTAAAATTAGTATTGTTGGTGGATGGCCTTTTTCTTGTGGTGGTAGACCCTTATTTCGGAAACAGCTTCTCAAAGCAAGGTTTGTGGTCCTAATCTCTTGTTTGTTAGTTATTTCCCTTTCAATGCATATTGACACTTTACCCTAACTTTATCTATAATTGGTTAACGTTGCTTAGCCTGAGTATCTAAACAATTTATAGCATCGTCTGTTAATTTGAGAACTGTAATTTTTTTCTGCACTTATGGTTTGAAGTTTCTGATACATTGTGCACTTGAAGTTGTTAAAGTGTGATTCTCCAATGTAGACATCGACTCTTTATAATGTTAGAAATTTACACTCTTTATAATCTTAAAAATTTATATGCCTAATTCATAAGTTTTATCCTCAAATGCTTGAATAATATATTACAAGTCATCAACAAAATGCATGAATTTGTTTCATTCGTCACATGTTTTTCCGTTTGTTTCTTCTAGTTGTGGAGTGTTCTTATAGCATAAAGATGTATTGAAGCTGAAACCTTACAACATTTTCTAATATTCTCTGATCAGAAAGGAAATTATAGTTTATAACCAATTTTATGAATTCTGGTTCTTGTGTTTCTTGTTTAATAAGCAAAAAATTTAAGTTGTATGAAGGGCTAGGTTGAACAAGATCTTAGAAAATGAGGGAATAATCCAGGAGAAATTAAGTAGTAGCAACAATGTATTTATAATTTTTATAAATGGTATAATTCAGGTCTCCATTTGTTTAAATGGACTATAAGACTTAATTTGTTATTGTTTATTGTGTAGTATTTCGTCTTCTTCAGCCGAAGGTTTATCGGAAGCAACATCTCTATCCCTTAGGTAGGGGAAGGTTTGCATATACACTACCTTCCCCAGACCCCACTAGTGGGATTTCATTGGGTGGTTGTTGTTGTAGTTGTAGTATTTTTGAATGTCATATATATATATTCACCATTTAAGTGAGAGCTCTACTAACCAACCTCCTCGCAATGTTGCTTGGGAACAAGAGATAATCGAGTTAAAAGGATAAACACAACGAAGAAATGAATCTGATGAAACAAAATCAAGAGAAGATGCAATTAGAATTACTCCAAATGCGACACTTTATGTACAAATATGCTTCTAATGAATCTATGCCTCAAAATATCAATGGCACCTCAAGTGAACACGTAACTCGATTTTCATAAGTTTTTAGACATTCTTAATGAAATCTTAATCCTTTAAAAGTATTGTGATCTAATATATTAATATTTATCAGGTCCTTGACGCCAGCAACGCGCATGAACGAGTACCACAAACATCAAAGATATCTAGTGTTGCTGAAAATATATTACTTTATCACGGTATTACTCATCTTTATCCTTCGACGCTCTACTGTTTGAGTTTTTTTACTATTTAAATTTTCCTCCTCCAATTTATTTTATCGTTAGAATCTTATTTATTTATTCAACAGCCACCTTTATAGAACTTCCAAAACACAAAGTACATTTGGGAAAGGGTCATTGTGTGGATCCTTTCATTTCTACTTGAGTGTTAGGAAACTCCAACTCTATATTCTTTGTGTATCTAAAACTAGAAATCAAGTAAAAGAAATATGGTATTCCACCAATACTATGCATATCAAGGTGGATCAATTTGTCTAATTGAGCTAAACCTCTAATTTGTCTTTGCATAGCTTCAAAGTTGGTAAAAATAAGATGTTGCTGGTGTGTGTGAAGGAATGCGGCAGGTGTATCTGCTACCTTATTTGCTCCTTTATAACAGTGCTGTACAATCACCTCTTTTTTCTTTACAAATTCTTTGATCATGTCCATTGTGTGCAGCATTCTCCAAGGTATACCCGCTACCTCTTTGATTGAAGCAACAAGCAGTTGAGAGTCTGCTTCTGCCATAATTTTATATATCCTTATAGATGCACAAGTGTGCAGATCAAATAACATTTCCTCTCCCTCTGCCCAATTTCTTATCACAATTTTATCTATCCCCAATTACTTTTGACACATGAAGCTTGCAACTATTCATAGCCTTATAATGCCACCACATTGATAGAAGCTGCATCAAATGTGTTTTTCCACAAGTTCATCTAGAGTTGCAAGAAATGGAAACAAGATCCATAGGTCCATACTCTTTTATTTCTTTCTAAACTTTATGGTAGTAGGATTGACCATATTGTATATAAGTTAATCCAAACAAATTAACTAGGGGCTTACAGTGAACTTGATAGTCCATATTAGATGATTTAGTTGAAACACTATCCAGAACATTTGAAAGCTTTTCTGCCTTTTATGAAGATCTAGAATCATCTTTTTAAGATCTTTTTAAGGAAACAAAATAAGAAAATGTAAAATTAAGATGGCGACCTTAGGAAAAACTGAGAAAGTAAGGAGACTATAGTTGAGATTCTATATATAGATCGATATAAATTAAATAAAAAGAAGTAGTAGCAATACATATTCTCCAAGCTTAGATGTAAATTGCTTACGATCTTCAATAATTTTCTAGGAGAAGTGAGTTTGAACTTATTTTAGTTAGAATAATAACACAATTTGAGACTTAAGAAGGTCGATAAAATTGCGATAAAACCCTTCAAGTTCTGCTTATGAAGCTGAGAACATTGAAGACTAGTGATTGTAAAGCTAAGAACTTCAGCTATATGGCGACGGTTTATCTTTGTGGTAGTTTGAGTTTGTTATATGGTTAAGCACTTCAGTGTTGCTCTTATGTTAATTATGAGAAAGTGTGTTGTTTTTTATTCACCACGAGAAAGTGTTGTTGTAAAGGAAAAATGCTTGCAAATCTAAAGGATTTACAATGCTATTTAGGTATGTTTATAACATAGAATATAACTGTTTCTATTATGTTGCCCGCATAAAGTTGAATTTACATATTATATCGAGCATTGCCGTTCTAAATCAAACATGTATTCCATGATATATGAATTTAGTACTTTTGCTCGATAAATATCCTAGTTGAAGACTATTATATTTCATCTCCTTGACATAATTATTTTGTAATTTCAGGTCATACAGTCTTATGATCCATAATTTAGTGGGTGGAAGATTTCAATATGATGAAGCATTGCAAAAACTATTTAAAGACTATTATTCGTTAGGATTAGTTATATAATGACATTAGCTATTTGCTTCAAACAATATAAGTTTATTTTTTAAGTTACTATGATATTAATATTTTGGATTACTACTTCCTTTTATTTGTTAAGATTTAATAACATGCATTATGTTTTTATGAATTAATATTAATATATTTTATTATTTAGATCATTTTTCGAAAGAGTGTGTAGATATTATTAATAGTGGCTAAACTATTATCGTTATAGCTTGTGATTTTTTGCGCCAATTCAACAGGATATACCGGTTATAAAAATTGATGATAAAAGGCAAATTATAATGTTTCCATAGGGAATATTGTAGCCATTATAATTGTTGTTAAAGATGAGTTTTAGCAGTAATTTTATTGAATTTACCAACCATTAAAATGGATGCTAAAGGGTCATACTAATACATTTTCAAAAGGAATATTATAGCCATTCTAATTGCCACAAATTAGTTACTACTAAAAGTATGGACTTTAGCGGCAATTATTTTGAATTTAGCGGCTATAAAAATAGATGCTAAAAGAGCATCAATAGCCGTTTTAGATTGGATTTAGCAGCCACTATAGTTGCCACAAACAATTGTCGTTAAAGCAAAATGATATTTAGCGACAATAAGTCAGGCCTTTTACCAGCTTTTGTGAGAAACGCTGCTAAAGGCTTTGCCGACCCTGGCTTTAGCGGCTAAACATCAGGCCGATAAATGATATAGCGGCTATCGTTATTTCCGCCAATGCCCTTTTTTTATTGCCGTTAAAGCTCCTTTTTGTTGTAGTGAGCTCAGGTCTTAGAAGTAAAGAGAGTGGCCAGAAAACCCCAAATCCTAGTGTGTTAGAGTTCACGAGGGTCTCAACTGGACCTCAAGTAGTGCTCACACTAGGGAGGTCAATAGTAAGAGTCTTAGTGGCCTTGACTTTCAGCTGGCCAAGAATGATAGGTTCAAGATAGCATAGGTAACAAATGAGAGTAAGTGGACAATTGTTAAGGGACAGAAGTTGAGGAAATACACTTATAGTTTAAAAGGTAGACATAGAAAAGTTGAGAATACAAAACAACTAATCAAGAAGGTCAATAGGACTTAGAAGCAGGTTCAACACTTAGCAAAATAATACATTGGCAGAAAGTATTGCAAGAGTTAGGGGAGGAACAAGTTTGCAAGATTAACAAGATTATCATAAAAAGGTGCATATTACCAAACAAGTTTAAGTAGGGCACTAACTTAAGAGGTTTAAATCTTAAAGATCCAAATTATGCTAGGGATTCATCACAATATCATAAGACAGCCATGTTAACTTATATCATGAAATAAAACAGTTCAAACATAGTAGGGAAATACAAGTTGAGATAACTACTCTAAAATCTCAAGTAATCACTAAAGGGATATGGAATCAAGTGAGCCAAAGACATGCTGGGTGACATAATAGCAGGGAAGCAAGTCATAGTTAATAGAAAAGGTTTTAACATAGACTAGGACACATTACAATCAGCCATTATAGGAATTCAAAACAGAGTAGGAAAACAAACTTATGTCAAATAGCAAATATGGGCTAGCACAATAGACTAATATGAACTTAAGAGGGTCTAAATCACTTAGCTAAAGCATGTCCAAATGACATATCAAAATTGGCAGCTTTTAGGTAAAATTAGATGCTAAAGAGGTTCAAAACAAGTGCGAAGCTAACAAGGTTGCACACAGAAGTAGCCCAGAACACATTAGCTAAACAAACTTAAGAGAGTCCAAATTATTTAAATTAGGCATAAACATGTCTCAGAACTAGCAGCATTAGATAAAATCAAGTACTAGCAATGTTTAGATTACAAAACAGGTTCAAATACTAATAAATTATACATAGAGGTGGTCTAAGAACATATTAAGTCATGAAGTTCAGAGGCACGAATATGCAGGGCATAAACACAAAAGAATGAAATCGTAAAGCTAAGAGACTTACCAGTTAAACAAACAACAAGAAAGAACAGATTCCACGATATTCTGAATATCAAGAAAGAGCAAGAACCCCAGAATCTTTATGCGTCAAAGTTCCCAAGGGCTTCAAAGGAACCCCGGGTAGTGCTCGCACCAAGAAAGATTGAATAGTCAAATTCTGGTGGCCTTAACTTTCAGCCGACCAAGAACCAAAGTACAAAACAAGAGAATAAGAGAACAATAGAGTAATAGCCTGAAATATTTTAGTAAATCTAACAAAATGTTTGTCTCAAAGGGGAATGAGGAGGGGTTTATATAGTAACAGAAATTGGAAGAACAAATATGGAAAACAATCAATTAAGTATAAATAAGAAAAGAGAATATCACATGCAAATCGAAATCAGTAAAGGAGATGGAGAGTCTCAAATCCTAATTGGGTTCAATCGTCTAAAACTCGAACCAGGAGTGCAAATCGCTCTTTGTTGAGCGTATATAGATGGAATAACACCCAAACTCAAAGACTCGAACCATTTTAGTCAGATCTCAGAAGGTCACACTTGCCAAAATCAAAAAAGTACTCAAGTAATTCCACATATGTGTTCGTAATAGCGAGGTATTACAGGTAAGGTAAGTGAATCACGAGATGATTCCATTTCCTTATCGGAAGCGGAGGGAGATTGGTGAGGTGGCTAGGGTTACCAGAGAAGAGTGGAAAGATGAGAGGAATTAGGGGCTACGTTTTAGAGGAAATAGGGATTAGGGTTTGGGTGAGGGAATATAAGAAGAATGGGGGAAGTGTTGTGAGCCGTTGATCAATTTTGATCAATGGTTGGGACTAAAATAGGTTGGGGTTGGTTTTTGGACTGGTTGGGGAATTGGGTTGTTTGGACTGATGAGGTTGTTGGGCCAGGGATTTATTTGGAGATTAATGGTCCGAAATTAATCCCAATTTCAGGCCAAATTTTAAAAATAAAAAATTAGGGGAAAATAATTTAAATAAAAATAGTTAAATAAGATTTAAAAAAATATTTATGCAAATTAATACTTTAAAACAATAGGTAGAAGATTATAAAAATGTAAGATGTTATTTTAACTTTGAATAAAATAACAAATGCAATACAATTGTAAAATTTAGGCTTTTATTGCAAGATTGTGCAAATAGCCTAAAATACTAATGTAATTATATTTAAAAAGTGTAGAATATCTGAAGCATGTAGTATAGATGCAAAACAATAATTTTAGGTAATTAAGTCATCACAAAATAATTGAAAATAGTAATTAATAAGTATTCAAGTAATTTAAATGCAAGAAAATTAATTTTAAACCTTTAAAAATTATGAAAAAATATAAAAAATGCTTGTATAGATTTTGTAAACTAAATAATGATGCAAAAATGATGTTTTAAAAGTATATATACCATTTGAGTAAATATGAGGGAAAAATTGGGTATCATTGCTGCCCTTCTTTACCCGATAATGATGAAAGAGTTGTCGGGTAAAGAAAATGATGAACAATTTGGTCAAATTGAGTGAGGAATGATGTGATTTGAAAAAATGGGGGTCGAGCCCTGGTTCTTGAGTTGCCTAATATCCCTGGTGTTATGGGAATAAGGTCGTGTGTAGTTCTGGATCCAAAGGTGAAAGAAAACGATAGAGCTGTTATAAGAATTGTCGTATGTTTCGGAAATGGTTCTTGTAGGCAGGATAGTATCGGATGAATTTACGTGAAGGCATGAATGTGAATTTGAAACGTTATGGATGTATCATAGAGCAGATATCTTAACGGTCATAGAGTAAAAGGCGGGTAATTGATGGTGGTCGGTTATGTTTGAAAGAGTTACAGGATGTGAACGTTGTGAACGGAAACCGGAGTGAAGATTGCTCCTTTTGAAGAACGGTTACTTCCTGGATTACTTGTGAAATTGAAAACACGGCGCATGCAAATATATATGGGTTTTATGCGACAATTTAAACGTGATGCAAATTCCCTTTGGTCCATGAAGGTCGTCTTTGGACGGTGAGGATGACCTCCTCAGACCATGATATCCTAGGCCACGAAGTGTATGACAAGGGATTCTCAAGCCATGAAATGATGTCCTCGAGCCATGAGGATGGTCCCTCTAGACTATGACGCCTTTGAATAATGATGTGTAATTTGAGGGATCCTTAGGCCATGGAATTATGTCTCCCTCCTATGAGGATGATGCCTTCGGATGAAATAGCGGTGTTTCAGCCCATGAAATGTAGAGATATGGTGCTTGGTCATATATGAAATGAAACAAGACACGACTTAGTCTTGTGTAAGATGAGGGCAGTGCTTAGCCCTAGGTGAACAGAGGATAGTGCGATTAGATAGCGTAGCGGAGATACTATTTAATCTTATGCAAGGAAAAGGCAACGGTTAACCTTATGCCAAAAGAGACGACAATACTTAGACTTGTGCAGGGAAAGGCAGTGTTTAGCCTTATGGAATCAGGGAGGCAGTGCTTAGCCTCATGCAAGAAGAGGAGACAATGCTTAGTCTTATGCAAATAAGAGAGGCAGTGTTTAGCCCCATGCAGGAAGATGGGACAATGCTTAGTCTCATGCAATTAGGGAGGCAATACTTAGCCTCATGCAAGAAGAGGATACAATGCTTAGTCTCATGCAAAGAAAGGCTACGCTTAGCCTTATGCAATTAGGGAGGCAGTGCTTAGCCTCATGCAAGAAGAGGAGACAATGTTTAGTCTCATACAGGGAAAGGCGATGCTTAGCCTTATGCATAAAAGAGAGACAATGCTTAGTCTCATGCAAAGAGGAGACAATTCTTAGTCTCATGCAGGGAAAGGCGATGCTTAGCCTTATGCACAGAAGGGAGACAGTGTTTAGTCTCATGCAAAGAGGGAGGCAATGCTTAGACTTATGCAATTAGGGAGGAAATGCTTAGCCTTATGCAAAAAGAAGAGACAATGCTTAGTCTCATGCAAAGAAAGGCAATGCTTAACCTTATGCAAGAAGAAGAGACAACGCTTAGTCTCATGCAAAGAAAGGCAATGCTTAGACTTATGCAAGAAGAGGAGACAATGCTGAGTCTCATGCAGGGAAAGGCAGTGCTTAGCTTTATGCAGTCATGGAGGCAACGTTTAGCCTCATGCAAGAAGAGGAGATAATGCTTAGTCTCATGCAAAGAATGGCAATGCTTAGCCTTATGCAAGAAAATGATGAGTGACCGTGAGAAAGTAAAATATTTCTTAGCTGGAGGTGTTTGGGCTAGGTAACTTGTCGCCATGAAGGTAGTGACTTGATGTATTTGCGGATATTGTAGCTTTTTCGTGTCTGCATCCGAAGAAAAATTGTGAGTTTTGTGGGGAAAAGGTCGGTTCGTGCTTTTTGTCTTCTTGCTCTGTCTTTACTCCTATCTTGAGATCCTGGTTAAGTTACCCTGGGCAATATTTGGCTGTCATAGAAACAAAGTTTTCGAAAAATATGCATTCATTTGATAAATTGTCTGCAAAAAATATAGTTCTTTGAAATGTATTGTCGTGATATCAAATAATTTAGATGAACTGGTGACTGTGACACATTTAGAGACATTGCAACCTACTTGCCTTAGAGTTTTGAGGGTTCCCCCTCAAAATTCTGCCCCAGTTTAAATGCATACTTCTGATAATACTTTGGTTGTTCCATATACGACGAGGTTGGATAAACTTGCGATCTTGCCCCAGTTTCTGATCATGGGGAAAATGAAGATTTTATTAAGATGTGACCAAACCTACAGGGCTGCCTACGTATCCCCTCTTAAATAGGAATCAGGTCAAGCGTAGTTCAATTACATCAAATGAAGAAATGTAAACAATCCTAATTATAGTATCTCTTGACTGCATCTGAGTTGATAGGTTTTGGCCAGATCTCTCCGTCCATTTCTGCAAGTATGAGTGCTTCTCCTGTTAGTATTCTATGACCATGTAGGGACCTTGTCAGTTAGGTGAAAAGTTCCCATTGGCTTCATATTGTCGTGGGAAGATTTGCCTTAGCACCAACTGCCCCGGTATGAATCACCTTGGTCTGACCTTTTTGTTGAAAGCTCTTGCCATTCTGTTCTGGTAGAGTTGACTGTGACGGACCGCATTCATTATCTTTCCGTCAATGAGAGCCAGTTGTTCATAGCGGCTTTATACCCATTCTGCGTCGTTGAGTTCAGTTTCTTGTATGATTCTTAGAGAAAGGATTTCTACTTCGGCGGGAATGACCGCTTCAGTACCATAAACCAACAGGTAAGGAGTTGTCCCAATTGATGTGCGAATTGTGGTATGATACCCAAGTAAAGCAAACGGCAACTTCTTGTGCCATTGTTGGTAATTGTCTACTATTTTCCTTAGTATCTTCTTGATGTTCTTGTTGGCGGCTTCTACAGCTCTGTTCATTTACGGCCTATATGTTGTGGAGTTCTTATGCTTGATTTTGAAAGTTTCACACATGGCCTTCATTAGATCACTATTGAGATTGGCGGCGTTGTCGGTGATGATTGACTCTGGTACTCCGAACCGACAAACAACGCAATCCCGAACAAAATCTGCAACGACCTTCTTAGTTACAGCTTTGTAAGATGCAGCCTCAACCCACTTTGTGAAATAATCTATGGCTACTAGAATGAACCTATGCCCATTTGAAGCAGCGGGTTCGATTAGACCGATGACATCCATTCCCCAAGTGGAGAAAGGCCAGGGTGCACTTGTTGCATTGAGTTTATTGGGTGATAATCGTATCATATCAGCATATATCTGGCATTGGTGACACTTCTGGACATACTTAATGCAGTCTATTTCCATAGTCATCCAGAAATATCCCGCTCTTAGTATTTTCTTGGCTGAGATAGAGCCATTCTGTCACGACCCAAGTTCTCCCTACATGAACCATCATGACGGCACTTAGTCCCTCCGACTAGGTAAGCCTAACATTTTGCATAAAAAGAAACTAAGCCATAACAGCTAACAACTAACAGGTAAATTTTAATAAGAAATTATGATGTCGCTCGGAATATATAATAACCACTCTTGAAGTGTACATAAACTCTCCCAAAACTCGAAATATCGTAAGTCACAAGCTACAAAAAGAAACCAGTGCTTCTATACTCCAGAGTCTAACAAAAGAAAATACAAGAAGTGTTTGACATGGGGAAGAGTAGAAAGGGACTCTGAGGTCTGCGGACGCAACAGATATACCTTGAAATCTCTATAACTGTCTTGCCTTACTGATAATACGGCTGATAAGTGGTACCTGGATCTGCACACGAAAAACATGTGCAGGTAAGGTCATGAGTACACCACAACGGTACCCAGTAAGTGCCAAGCCTAACCTCAGTCGAGTAGTGATGAGATCAGGTCATGGCCTACTGGTATAAATATAATAAAATAAGACAGAATGAAATGTTGCAGTAAAAATAAATACTGAAATCTAACAAGAATGGAATCATAGAAAAACAACAGCTCAGAACACAGAGATAACAACATGGGATCTCTCGAGATACCATCTCGTAGTCCCAAACGTAAATGTGCAGGGGGATCTCCCGGAATACCATTTCGTAGTACCAAAGTAAATATAAAGTACAGGGGATCTCCTGAAATTCCATTTCATAGTCCCAAAGTAAATATACAGTACAGGGGGTTCTCCCAGAATACCGTTCCATAATCCCAAAGTAAATATGCACCTCAATCAACAGAAAAAATAGTTACAGCAAGAAAACCTACAATTGAGACTATGTTCAAGTCAAGGGAAAGGGAGGAATTTCACTAAACATGTTGCAAAGAGTTCAGATAGGCAATTAAGACACATAGGCATGCTATTTTAAACTAGACAGGATAGTTACATATGCTAGTGTAGCTCAAATAAGGAGAAACAGGTTATTACTTAGTGAAAATTGGAGGTTTACAACAAATAGCCCATGTACGTACTCGTCAACTCACGTACATGGCACTCACATATCAAAATAGTACCAAATCCTAAGGGGCATTCCCCCACACAAGGTTAGGCAAGCTACTTACCTCAAACCAAGCTCAAATCAATCTGTCATAGTGCTCTTTTCATGAATACCCGACTCCGAATGGCCCAAATCTAGCCAAAACCAATTACATAACATAAATATAACTACAAGAAACTAATCTAGCTAATGAAATCAAAGTTAAGGCAAGAAATTGGAAAATCTCCCAACAAGCCTCCCCGGGACCATGTCTCGGAATTGGGTAAAAGTCACAAGTTACGATCACACATTCACTCACAAGTCTAACCATACCAAATTTACTCAAATCCGATACCAAAATCTTGATCAAAACCCCAAAATTCGGCCTAAGAAATTTTCTCAAATTTCCACCAATTTTCCATCCCAAATCACTAATTAAATATTGACATTAAAGACTTAATCATGGGAATTAACCAAAACTAGGTAAGAATCACTTACCCCAAACACCTACGCAAGAATTTATCCAAAAATCGCCTTCTACCAAGCTCCCAATTCGATTTCGTAATATGAACTCAAAACCCTCATTTTTGAATCTTTAATACTGCCCCGTGATTTCTTAATTGCGATCGCAGAAATTGCCTCGCGATCGCGAAGCTCAATTTTGCTATACTAGAAGTTAACTCTGCGCGAACGCGTAAAACTCCACGTGAACGCGATGCTCTGAATCTCATACTTACATACTAGAAGTTAACTCTGCGCGAACGCGTAAAACTCCACGTGAACGCGATGCTCTGAATCTCATACTTACGCGATCGTGAACAACCCAACACGTTCGCGATGAGCGAAGCGCGTGGCCCAGCTTGTTCCACTTAACACTACGCGAACGCGACCTTGGCTATGCGTTCACGAAGCATTACCTCACACCAATACGCATTCGCATGCTCATGTCCGTGAACGCGAAGAATAAATCCATCCTCTTGCCTAGCTAGCTTACGCGATCGCGTATAAGGAAACTAGAACTCAGACACCAAAAACTTTCAGCAGCCTCCTAAGTCCAAAAATCGATCCGTTGGGCATCTGAAACACACTAAGGCCCTCGGTTCATCAATCAAACATACCAACCAATCCTAAAACACCATACGGACTTAGCCGAGCCCTCAAATCACATCAAACAATGGTAAAATCACGAATTGCCCTCCAATTCAAACTTAAAGAACTTGAAACTTCAAAATTCTACAACCCATGTCGAAACCTATCAAACCATGTCTGAATGACCTCAAATTTTGCAAACAAGTCATATTCGACATTACGGACCTACTCCAACCCCCGGAATCAAAATACGACCCCGATATCAAATATTTCACTACCATTCCAAATCTCCAAAAATTTGACTTTTGCCATTTCAAGCCTAAATGAGCTACAGATCTCCAAAACACAATTCGTACATGCCCCTAAGCCCAAAATCACCCAACAGAGCTAACGGAAACGACGAAACTCCATTCCGAAGTCGTCTTCACATAGTTCTGACTACGGTCCAAATTCTAAGCCTTAAGCCTCCGTTTAGGGACTAAGTGTCCCAAAAACACTCTAAAAACCTAAATGAAACCTCCTAGAAAGTCACAATAGGAGAAATAGATATGGGGGAAGCAGCTAATAGGGGATCAGGGCTACAACTATCAAAATGACCGGCATGGTTGTTAAATCTTCCCCCTCTTAAAATAATCGTTCGTCCTCGAACGAGCATAGAGACATACCTGAAGTGGTGAAAAGATGAGGGTAACGGCTGTGCATATCCTGATCGATCTCCCAAGTCGCCTCCTCGACCGATTGACCCTGCCATTGAACCTTCATCGAGGCGATGTTCTTTGACCTCAACTTTCGAACATACATGTCCTAAATAGCCACTGGTCCTCAACATAAGATAGATCCTTATCCAACTAGACCGTGCTGAAGTTTAACACATGAGATGGATCATCGTGATACTTCCGGAGTATCGAAACATGAAAGACCGGATGAACTCCTGCTAAGCTGGGAGGTAAGGCAAGCTTATAAGCAACCTCCCCAACTCGTCGCGACACCTCAAAGGGACTAATAAACCTTGGGCTCAGCTTGCCCCTCTTTACGAACATCATGACGCCTTTCATAGGTGAAAACCGGAGTAAGACCCGCTCTCCAACCACGAATGCAACATCGGGAACCTTCTGGTTGGTATAACTCTTCTGGATGGACTGGGCTATGCAAAGTCTATCCTGAATCACCTTAACCTTCTCCAAGGCATCCTAAACCAAGTCCGTACCCAATAATGTGGCCTCGCCCGATTCGAACCAACCTACTAGGGATTAACACTGCCTACCATACAAAGCCTCATACGGTGCCATCTAAATTACTGGACTGATAATTGTTGTTGTAGGCAAACTCCGCAAGTGGCAAGAACTAATCCCAAGAACCTTCAAACTCCATCACACAAGCACATAACATATCCTCTAGAATTTGAATAGTGCGCTCGGACTGCCCGTCCGTCTAAGAGTGAAACGTTGTGCTCAACTCCACCCGAGTACCTAACTCATGTTGTACGACTCTCCAAAACCGTGATATAAACTGCGTACTTCGATCAGAGATGATAGATACAGTACAACATGAAGACCGATGATCTCGCGAATGTAAATTCGAGCTAGCTGCTCGGAAGAAAAGGTAGTCATCACAAGAATGAAATGAGCTGATTGGTCAGCCTCTCCACAACCACCCAAACTGCATCAAACTTCCGTTGAGTCCGTGGGAGTCCAACAATGAAATCCATAGTGATCCACTCCCATTTCAACTCCGGAGTCTCTAACTTCTAAAGCAATCCACCAGGTTGTTGATGCTCATACGCCACCAATAATGCTGCCTCATGTCCTGATACATCTTGGAGGCACCCAAATGAATAGAGTACCACGAGTTGTGAGCCTCCTGAAGAATCAACTCACGCAAACCATCTACATTAGGCACATATAGCCTACCATGCATCCTCAATGCACCATCATCCCCAAAAGTGACCTCCTTAGCATAACCATGTTGGACCGTGTGTGAGCACGTGATTTTAGCCCTATGAGAACTACTCCCAAAAAATTCAAAATAAAATAAAATGGTGTTGTGTTGTTTGTGATTTATTTGTATTTTATCTGTGCATGTTTATTTCTACTTTAATTAAGAAAAATACAAAAAATATATGTTGCATGCACATTTGAGATTTAATTGTGCACTTAGGAATTAATTGAACCATGTTTTGTTTTTAAGAGAAAGAAAATTACAAAATAATGTATTTTTGCATTTTTAGCATTTCATGTCCAAGTTATGTGATTTTATTTGATTGTGTGTGTTAATTGTTATTAAAAGTTAGTTAGTACTTTTATAAATTAATCTAGTCCTATAAGTTAATTTAGGATTTTTGGAATTTTTAGTTTTATTAGTTTAAGAAAAGAAAGGCAAAATAAAAGAGTGTTAAGTCATATTTGGGCCAAATCAATTTAAAGTCCATCATCCCAAACATTTTTTCTTCCCCTTTGAAATTGAAACCCAAATACCCAGCCCATACCCCATCCCCGACCCGGTTTGCCCCATAGCCCAAATGACCACCCCCCCCTTCCATTTTTCATTTCTCATTCCAACCCCTAACAACAAACCCTAAACCACCTGACCCCTCTCCTCTTCATTCTTCTCCAAACGACCCCTCCAGCTCCCACGACCACCCCCATGGCTTCCCTCTTCTCTTCATCTTCTCCAAACGACCCCTCCAGCTCCAAACGACCTCCATGGCTGCCCTTCTCCTTCTTCTTCGAACCAACGACCACCCCACTGCCAAACGACCACCTCCCGTCGACAACCTACAGCCCAATGACCCTCCAGTCGCGAGCTCCAGCCTTCTCCATCGACGTCCAACGCCACCTGAAACAGCCCGCCTCACCTTCTCCATAGCCACCCTCGAGTCGCGAGCTCCAGCCTTATCCATCGACGCCCATCGCCACCTGAAACAGCCCGCCTCACCTTCTCCATAGTCACTCTCCAGTCCAAAACGAGACCAGCCACCCTCCAGTCTAAAACGAGACCAGCCATCCGAGGTCGTGCTCAGTCGTACGTCGAGGCAGTGCGTCGAGGTTCCATCCGAGTCCGTGTTTGTTAGTCAAGCGTCGAAATAGTGTTGTGAACGAAGCTGTGTTTCATTGGAAGTTCAGCATTGTTCGACGTCGGATCGTTAGCATAAAGGTCAGCCATAGCTCGTTCACGGATTTTTGCTTTTTCTTTGGAGTTTCATTTTCACTGTGCGTAACGGAGCAAGAAAGTGCAGTAGTAAAGGTCATATCTCTTACCTCGAATCTATGCTATTCACGGATCTATTTGTAGTTTCGTTTTAATGTGGGTTCATTTTGATAAAGTTTTCGCATGAAGTATCCTACTGCATATTCGTTGAAATTATATGTGTATGCGTTTTGACGACTTTCCTACTATTTTGAGTTCAATTGATGATTGTGTTTAGTGATTTGGATATACTTGTTTGTTCTGTTAAGTTTGTTCTGATATGAATCTGACCTTGTTGAATTGTCCTAATGTTGTTGATTGGGAGTTAGTTTCATGTGTTTAATTAGTCAATTGTTAGGATTTCTTAATTAAGATTGGTTATAGCTGCTATAGTTTGGTTAATTGATTAGGAGGATTGGATATAGCTGATGGGGTAGAATGGTAATTTTAATAGTTTCAGGGGTATTTTGGGATTTAAAGTTTTAAAAATGATTAATTTGAGTGCTCTGTCCACTAAGCATTAATAATATTAAAATATGGAATTGTTTAATACATAGTGGGGGACAAGACATTTGCTAGTGGGGAACAAGACATTTGCTAGTGGGGAACAAGATATTTGCTAGTGGGGAACAAGGCATGCAAGTGTGGGGAACAAGGCATGCAAGTGTGGGGAACAAAACATAATGATATGAAAAGCTTAAAAAAGATTGATTAAAATATGTTGCCCATACCTGTTTTGGGGTTATAAATAGGGTCATTTCAAGATAGAAAAGGGGCTGGTTTTTTTTGGAGAGGAAAAAATCAGTTCTCTTTCAGTTTTTTTTTTAGAGAGTCTAGGCTGGATTTTTAACATTTAAAAGTTCAGTAATCTGAGAGTAAAAAAAGAGGCTGGTTTTTAATCCTAAAAGGTTCAGTGTTTGGAGAGCTAAGAAACTGAAAAGTGAGTCTTTTCTTTTACTACTGAATATCAGAACTAGTACTGTTGTTGTTTGGTGTTGCTGTTTGGTATTTCTGGGGTTTCAATTGGTTCTTCCTAAGTTTGCTATTGGTTATTGGCTACTGTTTTCACTGGGTTGTTCTGTCACTACGTTGCTGTGTTATTACTATTGCTGACTGCTCCTTCATCTTCTTGTATTTCCGTTATCCAAGTACACGTTCTAAAGCTCTCAAATTTAAAGGAAAGGAAGTAAAGAGTTGTTGGAATGGATTTCTGAATTTCCCTTGTTTCTTTGTGTTTAATTTGATGTATAAGCAGTAGTTCACTTGATATTTCATAGTATGTATTGGAATGACTTTGGAATGCATAAAATGGACTGATTGAATCTATTTCTACAAACATGGAATATCAATTGTAATTAATCTTAGTTGGTGATTACTAGTTACGAAATATACTGTATTTAATTCTTTTTTTCAGTAGTCGTGAAATAGTTCAAATAATTTATGTCACAAAACAGGTTCAAATAGTTTATGGAAATCAGCATGTTGGTTTAATAGGTCCAATTCTGAAATTGTGAGTTCACTTGAGTAAATAACATCATTTTAAATAGCAACGTAAATAATGTTAGTAACTAATGTTAGTTCTTAAATGTTAGTGATTAATATTAGCTTGATGACAGTTTTTAAGCATTGATGCATTTTTCAGCAAATCGTAAAAAAGAGCTAAAAAAATGGCTTTGTATTCCACATAGTTAATTCCAATAGTCCAATTCATATAATAAAGCTAAAGTTGAACTGAATCGGAATGGTAGATGGTTTGTCAATATTTACAACTGCAGGCGGCGGATCTTAAGTTAGGTAGCGGGTTCAAACTAGAAGGTGTTTCCTTTTATTTGGACCCGGACTCGAACTTGAAGCCCGAACTTTTAATGCTAATTGATTAGGATTTTCTTTATTCTTAGAGAAAAATAAATAAAAAATCATAGTCGCTTTAGGATATCCCTGAATAAAAAATGAGATGTGCCTCGCCGAATAAAAAAAAATACAAAATTGCGGGGCCCTCAATAAATATTTGTTTTAAAATACTTAGATTTAAAGACGGGCCGTCTAGCGAATTTCACGGCCTTCCCCAAAAGATAATAATGCGCAAGTCACTTCCGGCGCGCTTTAAATAAAGTACTTTCTTAAACTCGGGTGCACATTTATGTGACCCAAATCCAAATCTCAACGGAGTTAGAACATGTCAATAAACACGGGTGCATTGATGTGACGTGGTTCGAGATGTGTTTTCACGACGTTGCAATTCTCATTAAAAAAAATAATAAAAGCGGTAAAAAGTTAAAATTTGCACATAGGTTCAACATGTATTAAAATCAGATAAATAAGCCGAATATGACAGTTGAGCGACCGTGCTAGAACCACGGAAATCGGGAATGCCTAACACCTTCTCCCGGGTTAACAGAATTCCTTACTCGGATTTCTGGTTCGCGGACTGTAATACTGAGTCAATCCTTTCCTCGATTCGGGATTCAACCGGTGACTTGGGACACCATAAATCTCCCAAGTGGCGACTCTGAAATAAATAAATAAATCCCGTTTTGATTGTCCTTTAATTGGAAAAAAAAACTCCCTTTTCGCCCCTTTGCGGGCGCAGGTGAAAAAGGAGGTGTGACAGCTCTGGCGACTCTGCTGGGGATCTTATAGCCCCGAACTTCTGGTTCAGGGTTCGAGAATTTGAGCTTGGAATAATTGTTATAATTGGCTTTGTTTATTATCTGATTTTTACATGTTTGGGCCTAATGTGCTAAATGCTGCTTTTACCGCTTTGATATTATCTGAACTGTATATAAACTGTGCCGAAACCCTTCTCTTCTTACCTCTGGGGATGTGCTTGCTGGTCGAGACTCCCTATTCTGTTAGTGTCATACCTTGGAATAAGAAAGAGGCCGGACAAGTTACGGACGATCCCGCGGGTCCCCGGTACGTAGCCCCCTCCTCGACTCAAGTTGTCCGCTCGGGTACACAGTCTAGAACAAATACCCAGGTTATGAACCAAGAATAACTCAGCTTCATGCCGGATCCCTAGTAGGAATGTTTGTTTGCATCATGTGCATTTGACTTTGGAGGCTCAACACAAGGGTTGGGTCTGTCTAGGACAGGTGTACCAAAACGACAAAAGACCATCCTGATGCATCCAATTTGCTACTTGTGCATTTGTTGGCTTCGGACTTGCATGCTGACCGGCTTTTGAATACTTTGAGGAAAGAGAGATAGAGGTATTTAATCACCTGTTTTGAAAAAATCGATGTCCAAATAGCGTCGAAACTCTGTCGAATTTCTGAGAAAATGAAAAAAAAAGGGTTCTGTTTATGAAAAATGGTTTTGTTTGCCATTGAAAAGAGTCTTGTTTTCAAAAGAAGTTTGTTTTATCTACCCGAACTACGCCGGTTTGATTCTCACAGGGTGCGGGATATGTAGGCAACCCTCATCGGGTCCAACCTCCCCTTTTACAGAAATAGCCAAAAAATGTCAAATTTTAATTGTCAACATAAATAAGTCGGGTAATGCCATTTTTGGCAAGAATAGCTGAATGTTCCCGAAAGGGACGCCGGAAGGCTGACTTTGCATAAACGACCATTTTTAGTCATTTTTGGATTTTTGACCGGTTGACTCGCCCAGCTTTAAAATCTTCGTTCCCGAAGTGCTGAAAAGCCGTGTGCGGAGCCGGATCTTTCTTTTAATCAGTGAAAAATTAAAAATAGTCAATTTGTTGAGTCAAAGAAATTTTATTTCTTAATCACCTTAATAAATGTGCAGGATGAGCACGATGCAAAATGAACCTTTTTCAATAATGACTAAAATCCCTTTCAAGTTGCGGCTATGGTGGGATGATTTAGGTGGTGAAAGGCAAGATGAGGTCAAGAAATATCTGAAAGGTCTTAGGGGTTTATTGGAAATCCAGCCTCGGGGGGATATCATAAGAGCTTTGGTCACCTGCTGGGACCCGGCACACAATGTCTTCCACTTCTCCGATTTTGAACTCACTCCGACTTTGGAGGAAATAGCCGGGTACATCGGAAATGCTGAAGTTCCGTTGAGGCAAAAATACTTGGTCGCTCTAAGAGCTGTCACTGTGCATCGGTTTTTAGATTCGTTAAAGATACCCAAGACGGTCCATAACCCAGATTTGGCCGCAGGTTTTTGTAATCCGCACTTCATATACGATAGATACGGTCATGTCGGAGGATTCAACAACCCGGGTAACAAGTTATGCAGCAAAAGTAACCGTCAAAAATGGGACAAGCATAGACGAGTGGCTTTTATGATAACCTTTTCGGGCCTTTTGGTATTTCCAAGGAAAGACGGAAACATTGATCTGAAAATAGCCGAGATCGTCAGTACCTTGCTCATTCAAGATGAAAGAACTCTTGCGCCTATGATAGTATCTGATATCTTCCGAGCTCTCACAACCTGCAAAGCCAGAGGGAGCTTTTTCGAGGGGTTTAACTTGTTGCTACAAATATGGATGACTGAGCATCTCTGCCACCGTTCCCAGCTCTTGAGTTATGGCTCCTCGAAGAAAACTTGCATATAAGAGTTCTACACAAGAATCAAGGGAAGGATCGACGATATCGGGCACTACATCACCATGAAGTGCCTAGCTTGTGAGGATAAGTCCTGTACCACCTTCTTTGCTTCAATAATGATTTATGTCCACCAGATCATGGAAGATTTGAAAGATCTGCAAAGGGTCCTTTCACCAAAGCTCGCGGCGAGGCCGAACGACGCCCCGCGGCCGCCAAAATTCAAAACTTTGAAACATTCATAGTTTGAGTCTGTATTTTCCTTGTCTTCAGAGTTTGTTGTCCGTTGGAGTTTGTATTTCCCTTTTGCATCGAGTCTGTAGTCTGTATCAAGCCTGTCAGTTTCCTTTCAAAAATGTTTTGCCTCGTAATAAAACATTTTGCTAGCGAAGATTGAAAAATCCAAAAATGGTATCTTTATGTTCCGCACTCGTGGTAGAACTACGCACGGTCTGATTCATGCGGGGACATGATACGTAGGCAATCCACATAAGATTCGACCACCACTAAAAAGAAAAAGAGAAAGGCAAAGTGAATAAAAGAAAGGAAAAGAAAGAAATAACAAGAGAGATAAAGAAAGTTTCAGAAACACTTAAACGAGGCACAAACAAAGTAAGCCGGAATGACGCATGCGGTCGAAGCAAAGACATGTTAGAAATGGTTAAACTGCCTAGGAACATAGCATCCCCCAACGTGAAATTGCAATATGTGTTAAACTCTAACGCTAACAAGTTTGTTGTTTATCCAGAGATTTCGAACCAGTTAGTTTGTTAGAATGTTCTGGCAGATTACCATTACCAAATAAGATCCAAAGGGCCCGTACTAAAAAACATGACTAGTTCAGACCAAAGTGTCGAGGATGAAAGGATGGAGAATCAAATGCTGAAGGAGGAAATGGATAAGATGAGACAGGAGATGAAAGAAATGCAGCTGGCCTTAGCTAGGGTACAAAAAGTGCCTAACCCTCCCGTTATTCCCACTCTCCCACCAGGACACACGCCGGAATACCCTCCCCCCGGCCCTTCGACAAGCTTCCCCAGTCACCAATACTATCAGGGAAGAAATGCCTATGATCCCCAAGCTTCACAACCCAATCAGAACCCTCCTCCACCAAATGTTCCTATTTTCATGGCACCCCCACCAGACACGCTGCAAAGATCATCCAGCGAGCCGTTGTTTCAGGCTCATGATAACCAATATTACCCCCCTGAACCAACCTTCAAAGCACCCAAGCCTCATACTTATAATACTCACTTCAAGATACCGATAGAGACTGAAAAGCCGGCTAAAAGCCCAGAGCAAGACGAAATGCTTCGAAAGTTTAAAAGCCTGGAGTAGTCCTTCAGGAATATCCATGGGTTAGGCAACCAAGTCAGTGTGGCCTACAAAGATCTGTGCCCATTCCCCGACATTTAATTGTCGGTAGGGTTCAAGATGCCAAAGTTTGATCTATACGAGGGGCACGGTGATCCAATGGCACATCTGCGTGGTTTTTGCAGCAAGATGAGAGGAGAAGGTGGTAAAGATGAGCTGCTAATAGCTTACTTTGGTCAAAGTCTAAGTGGGTCTGCACTGGAATGGTACACAAGACAGGATCCGAGCAGGTGGTACACCTGGGACGATCTAGCACAAGCATTCGCAGGTCACTTCCTGTATAACCTTGAGATCGTCCCTGACGTCTCACATTGCTGAAACTTGAGAAGAATTCGGGAGAGAGCTTTAGAGAATTTGGGTTCCGGTGGAGAAAACAGGCAGCAAGAGTTGATCCTCCGATGAGAGAGGGGAAATGGTGGACTACTTTCTACAGACTCTAGAGCCAACTTACTTTGGTCACTTGGTGACATCAGTTGGCAAATCTTTCAACGAAGTAGTAAAAATGGGCGGTATGATTGAAGAGGGACTTAAGTCCAACAAAATCTTGAGCTATTCGGCGATTAAAGCAATCACTCAGGCCATCCAAAGCGGCACGGGAGGTGCGCTCGGAAAGAAGAAAAGGGAAGATGTCGCAATAGTCGAGGCAGGTACTTGGTCCAGATCCAGAGGTCCCCCCCCCCTCACCACCAACCTAGACCCCATCACTCAAATTACCCACATATTCCATACGGCCCTCCACAACCCTACTACCCACCACAAGAGCCACACTTCTCTGTCCATCACGCCCAAACTTACACCCAGCCTCCGGCTCGCCCTTAATGGCGTGCGCTGGCTCCCCAGAATACATATCCACCTCCACAAAATACATATCCACCTCCACAAAATATATATCCACCCCCACAAAACACATATCTACCTCCACAAAACACATATCCACCACCAAGGGCCTACAGGAATCCTTTGAGACCAGGCTTCCGTAGGAATCAGACCTTCAGGAATGAAAGGGTGCAGAGGCAGAGAACATTCACTCCGCTGGGAGAAACCTATACTACTCTGTTCCAGAAATTGAGGCAGTTAGGCCTATTGAGTCCTATGGAGCCCAAATTGCCAAATCCCTTTCCCAAAAATCTGGACCACTCGGTAAGCTGTGAATATTGTTCGGAGGCTCCCGGGCATGATACTGAGAAGTGTTAGAAGTTGAAGACTGCCGTACAAGATCTTATTGACACAAATAGGATCGAGGTCCAGGAGCCAGAGGTACCTAACATCAATTAGAACCTGTTGTCGGCACACCATGAAGCCCACATGATCGAACTAGTGCACGAAGGAGGGAAGCTCAAGAAGCCCTCACAAATGGTAATGATGATCCGTGCCAGTCCGAAAGAAAAGTCGATCAGTGGAAAAACGGTAGTACAGTCGGAAAGGGTAGAAGGCAAGCCAGTGTTTGGTGATGGGGAAGAGTTCGTCTGATGTTGCCAAGAATCCAGAGCTGGTCAAAGTAACGGCACAAGGGATATCAAGCAAACCAGTAGCCGTGAAGGGGGCATGCACAGGACCAGTTGTTATCAGGCCAGTAATGCAGTTGCTGATAATCAGTGAGAAAGTTGTGCCATGGAGCTATAGTCAAGTAATGGTAATGCATAAGGGGAAGGAAGTTGTGGAAGAAATATGTGAGGCACAGGGGTTAACTCGTTCGGGAAGGTGTTTTGCTCCCGCAGAGTTAAGAAGGGCCAATCCAGTAGTGACAAAGAATCCAGTTACCGAGGAAGAGGCGGAAGAATTCTTAAAGAAAATGAAGGCACAAGATTACTCCATTGTGGATCAGTTGAGGAAGACCCCGACACATATCTCATTGTTATCATTGTTGATCCATCCAGACGAGCACCGCGGGTATTGATGAAAATTCTGAATGAAGCCTATGTTCCGGATAAGATCTCTGTGAACCATCTGGAGAAAATAGCAGACAAGATTTTCGAGGTCAACAGGGTCACTTTTTCAGATGATAAGTTGCCCGTGGAGGATACAGAACATAATAGAGCCCTTTATTTGACTGTGAAGTGTGAAGACTCGGTAGTCACTCGAGTACTGATTGATAATGGGTCCAGTGCCAATATCTGTCCTTTGGCCACATTGAACAAACTGAAGGTCGATGGTGACAGGATTCACAAGAACAACATCTATGTTCGAGGGTTTGATGGTGGTGGTACAGACACAGTGGGGGACATCATACTTGAATTAACAATTGGACCAGTCGAGTTCACTATGGAATTCCAAGTGTTAGATGTGGCAGTGTCATATAATCTTCTGTTGGGGCGACCCTGGATCCACGCCGCCAAAGTAGTGCCTTCTACATTACACCAGATGGTTAAATTCGAGTCGTATAGGCAAGAGATCGTACTACATGGGGAAGACAATGCAAGCGTCGTAAGTGATGCCATCGTGCCCTTCATAGAGAATGATGATGATAAGGGACCGTGGGTTTACCAGGTTTTCGATACGGTTTCAGTGGACAAAGTTCCTGAAGGTGAAAGCATCCCACTTCCCAAAATAGCAGCTGCAACTGTCATGGTAGCCTCGGAGATGTTGAAGAATGGGTTTGTGCCAGGCAAAGGTTTAGGGGCTGATCTTCAGGGTATTGTTCAGCCGGTTTTTTTGCCCAAAAATCTGGATACCTTTGGGTTGGGGTTCAAGCCTACAGCGGCAGATGTGAGATGGGACCGCAAGTTGAAGAAAAGAGTCTGGGTCCTTCCCAAGCCAATCCCGCGCCTATCCAGATCATTTGTCAGAGCAGGTATCAGAAAGTTGTCGGTCCCAAAAGTTCTCGGACCACTGATTGGGCCAGATGGAGATTTGAATGAGGACTTTGAAAGGCTGTTCGCCGATGTCAACATGGTAGAAGCTGGAGAAGGGTCCAGTAGGTTAGATGTACAGTTTGTGGGGCCTAGGGCAAATATCAACAATTGGATGGCTACTCATCTTCCTACCTGGAGGGAGTCTTGGTAGTGGGCTCTGATTTTTCTTTCTTGTCTTTTTGGATTATTCCAGGGTTGTAATCCAGTTTTGTTTTGTATTTGGCAAAGTGTGAAACTCTGTTATCCCGTATTTTAATAAAGTGAAAACTTTTGTTCTTCTTATTTTGTTTTAAGGTTGTTTTCTTCTTTTCTCTTTCTGAACAGTTCTCTTTATATTGGTTCTAATGACATGGCATGCGCAACGGATCTTTAACCCAGTCTAAGAAATCAATCTGATTCCGGACTAATTGTACAAGAGGTCGATTATGATGATGAATCAGAATACGATGAGGATGAAGCCTTCGAAGAGATAAACAGAGAGTTAAGCCAGTTTGAGGAGAAATCCAAACCCAACTTAAATGACACAGAAGCCATCAATTTAGAGGATGCAGATGATATCAGGGAAACTAAAATAAGCATCCACATTGCACCAAATATCAGGGAAGAACTAATCAAAGCACTTATTGAGTTCAAAGACATTTTTGCATGGTCGTAGGATGACATGCCGGGGTTAAGCACGGATGTAGTGGTTCACAAATTGCCCATTAACCCGGCATGCCTTCCCGTCAAGCAGAAATTGAGGAAGTTCAAAACAGACATGAGTGTGAAGATTAAAGAGGAAGTAACCAAGCAGTTGCAAGCAAAGGTTATTCGGGTCACTCGATATCCTGATTGGTTGGCTAATGTGGTGCCAGTGCCGAAGAAAGATGGGAAGATCAGAGTGTGTGTCGATTACCGCAATTTGAACAGGGCAAGCCCCAAGGACAACTTTTCATTACCCAACATCCATATCTTGATCGATAATTGTGCTGGACGTGAGATCGGGTCTTTTGTAGATTGCTATGCTGGGTATCATCAGATTTTGATGGATGAAGAAGATGCGAAAAGACGGCATTCATTACGCCGTGGGGGACTTATTGCTACCGGGTAATGCCATTTGGTTTGAAGAATGCTGGGGCAACGTACATAAGAGCAATGACTATTGTGTTTCATGACATGATACACATAGAGATTGAGGTATACGTGGACGATGTGATCATAAAATCCAAGTATCAGGAGGACCACGTAGCAGACTTAAGGAAGTTTTTCCAAAGACTTCGAAGGTACGATATTAAGCTCAACCCGGCCAAATGTGCATTTGGTGTTCCATCTGGAAAGCTGTTGGGATTCATCGTCAGTCGGCGGGGCATTGAGTTGGACCCCAAAGATCAAATCCATCCAAGATTTGCCACCGCCGAAGAACAAGACAGAAGTAATGAGTCTGTTCGGAAGGTTGAATTATATCAGCAGGTTTGCTCAACTCACAGCAACTTGTGAACCCATTTTTCGGCTACTGAAGAAAGATGTTGCGGTAGAATGGACGGCAGAATGTCAGGAAGCATTTGACCAAATCAAAGGATATTTGTCAAATCCACCTGTGTTGGTTCCACCTGAGCCGGGAAGACCGTTAATTCTTTATCTAACGGTCCTGGAGAATTTGTTTGGCTGCGTACTGGGGCAGTACGACATTACGGGAAGGAAAGAGCAAGCCATCTATTATCTCAGCAAGAAATTTACAGGCTATGAGGTTAAGTACACTCAACTCGAGAAGACATATTGCGCCCTAACTTGGGTGGCCCAGAAATTGAAGTATTATCTATCATCATACACTACTTATCTCATTTCACGCTTGGATCTACTGAAGTATATTTTCCAGAAGCCTATGCCCACAGGGAGATTGGCAAAATGGCAGATCTTACTCACAGAATTCGACATCGTCTATGTGACGAGGACGGCCATGAAGGCCCAAGCATTGGCTGATCACTTGGCTGAGAATCCTGTTGATGAAGAATACGAGCCCTTGAGAACGTATTTTCCTGATGAAGAAGTGATGCATATAGATGAGTTGGAAATAACCAAGGAACCATGATGGAAGCTTTTTTTCGGTGGAGCCGCAAATGCGAAGGGAGTTGGAATAGGAGCGATACTTATTTCTGAAACAGGACATCATTATCTTGTTACGGCTCAGCTGCGTTTCTATTGTACCAACAACATGGCTGAGTATGAGGCATGCATTTTGGGTCTTCGGCTAGCTGCAGACATGGATGTCCAGGACGTCTTGGTCTTGGGAAACTCGGACCTCCTGGTGCATCAGATTCAGGGTGAATGGGAAATAAGGGATTTGAAGCTCATACCATATCGACAATGTTTGCACGATCTGAGTAAACGATTTCGATCAGTGGAGTTCAGACACATCCCAAGAGTTCATATTGAGGTCGTCGATACTTTGGCCACTTTAGCATCAATGTTGCACCACCCAGACAAAATTCATATTGACCCATTGCATATCCAGGTTCGTGATCAGCATGCTTATTGCAATGTGATAGAGGAAGAAATAGATGGCGAGCCATGGTTTTATGATGTCAAGGAATACCTAAAATGGGGATATACCCGGAGCAGGCCACCGGAGATCAAAAGAGAGTCATTCGACGATTGGCAAATGGATTTTTCCTTAGTGGAGGAGTGTTATACAAAAGAACACCAGATTTAGGATTATGAGATGTATAGATGCTAGTCAAGCTACGACAGTTATGACAGAGGTACATGCTGGAGTTTGTGGGCCACATATGAGCGGATATGTATTGGCGAAGAAGATTCTTCGAGCAGGGTACTATTGGCTCACTATGGAGCGTGATTGTATTAGTTTCGTGCGGAAATGCCATCAGTGTCAGATACACGGAGATCTGATTCATTCTCTACCGACAGAATTGCATACAATGTCAGCACCATGGCCATTTGTTGCATGGGGCATGGATATCATTGGACCAATTGAGTCAGCAGCATCCAACGGGCATAGGTTCATTCTGGTGACCATCGATTATTTCACTAAGTGGGTTGAAGCTAAAACTTTCAAGTCGGTAACCAAGAAGGAAGTGGTAGATTTTGTTCATTCCCATATCATATGTAGATTTGGGATCCCAAAAGTGATCATTACGGATAATGGTGCTAATCTTAACAGCAATTTGATGAAAGAGGTATGTCAACATTTTAAGATTACACACCGCAATTCCACTCCATATCGTCCCAAGGCGAATGGAGCGGTCGAGGCGGCCAACAAGAACATAAAGAAGATACTGAGGAAGATGGTAGAAGGGTCCAGACAATGGTATGAGAAGCTACTATTTGCATTGTTGGGATATCGCACTACTGTTCGCACTTCAGTAGGGGCAACCCCTTATTTGTTGGTATATGGAACTGAAGCAGTAATACCTGCGGAAGTTGAAATTCCATCCCTGCGGATTGTCGCTGAAGCTGAGGTTGATGATGACGAGTGGGTCAAAGCCCGATTGGAGCAGTTGAGCCTAATTGATGAAAAGAGATTGGTAGCAGTATGTCATGGCCAGTTGTATCAGAAGAGGATGGCAAGAGCATACAACAAAAAGGTGCGTCCCCGGAAGTTTGAAGTGGGTCAGCAAGTGCTGAAACGCATCCTCCCACATCAGGCCGAAGCAAAAGGCAAGTTCACCCCTAATTGGCAAGGGCCATTCACTGTAACCAGAGTGTTGTCCAATGGCACTTTATGTTTAACAGATATCGAAGGGAAATGCGTCGACATGGCTATCAATTCTGACGCAGTTAAGAGATATTATGTATGATTTCTTTTGATTGTAATTGTTGTTTGTTTGTACTTGGCATTTATCGGAGAATGAAATGACGGAGGCAATTCTTTCTTCTATCCAAGAACTTTAAACTTTGCTTCCCCCTTTGAGCCTTATTTATTCTTTCATACCCCTCTTTTGGAATCAGTAATGAAAATGAAAGAAAAGAGAAGAGAAAATAATAATAATAAAGACAGAAGAAAAGTCACAAGAAAAACAAAGGAATTGGGAACTACGTTTGACCTGATTCCTCAAAAAGGATACGTAGGTGCCTCACGGCTCGGTCATAGTGTAAAAAGAAAAAATAATAATAAAAATCCCCAAGCAACAAACTGGGGCAGAAGTTGTAAAGGAAGTTTGATTCCAAGAGTTGTACTGTTTTACCCATCAAAATTATTTTGAACCTTTTACCCTTTTTCTTTTAGCCATACACAAAAACCCATATTGATGTCTAAAAGAGACCTCCCGATCAGTATCCGAGAAGTGCCAAGTCATGCAAACGGAAGTCGGGAATAACACTCTGATCCCTAGCAGAGAAGAGGATCATAAGCTGGAAATGAATTGGTAGCCGAAAGAATCCCCAGCAGAGAGAGTCATATCGGTAACACTCCGATCCTCAGCTGGAAAAAATAAAATAAAATGAGAGAATCTTATCGGTGAAAACCTTCACATGCACCATAAGGCAACGGGAGTTGAGAGAAATGAGATAGTCTTATCGGTGAAAACCTTCACAGGCACCATAAGGTGACGGGAGTTGAGAGAAATGAGAGAGTCTTATCAGTGAAAACCCCTTGAGGGGCACTATGAGGCGACAAGACAAGATTGGCGGAAAGCATCCGCATTTGGCAAAGAGTTGAGTGCCTGTTTATCCCCAGCAAGTTGAGGCCGTCCAAAAGATTGATTGATACAAGTAGACTGGGTGGATTAATCCGGAATGCATGACATGATCGTTGGGATCGGTTATATCATTCAGATAAGTTCTTTTCTTTCCTTTTCCCCAGCATTTGTTCGGAAAGATTTCTTTTTTTTCTATCTTTTGAAATCATCACTTTTTCATTTCTTGGTCTAAAGACTTTATCTCCCCAGCAGTTTGTTTTGAAAAGGATTTTTCAGAGCTTATTACCAGTTGCCAAGATGGTGCAAAAACATAATGTGGATAGGACGGGTCAAAGATAAGGCGACAAAGCGAAAAGAAGTTTGTCGCAAGAACAAATGATGAATGGGTCTAGATTCCAAGAGGACCGAATTTCCAGGGGAAGTTGGAGAAAAACAGAAAAAACAACAGTTGAAAAGTTATGGATCAAAATCCAAGAGGATCCCCAGCAGATTTGCGAGATGCAGGAACAACTCCGACAGATTATCGACCAAGTTCCGCGATGGTCGGACAACACAGAGCGGGGAAGGAAGAGAAAAGAAAAACCATCCCCGGCAGGAATATCATCCCCAGCAAATAATATCATCCTCAGCAAGTTTTGTAATAAAGCGTAATGCAGGGAAAGGAAGAAGGGAAAAACCATCCCCAGCAGGAGTGGCACGACCATTCACCACGTTTTAAACTAACAAATTTTTCTTTGATTTGAAGCAGGGAAAGGAAATGTTATTGACAGCGGGAAGACATGGCCACAAAGAAGATTATCAAACTGGGGCAGAAAACTTTCTATTATTGCGAAAATTTTCTTGAAATCAGATAGCCACTTGGGGAAGATGGAAGATAACACAAGTTTTGAGGGAAGTGGAATCCCCAACAGTATACGGGAGAAGGCAATACAAGTTTTAAAGAAAGCAATCTTGGAAGGAGCAAGATAACCCGAATTTTAAGGGTAGTGGTCTCTGAATCAGTGTCATCCCCACCATTGTTAAAAGGAGGAAAGTAACTAGTCTTAAAGAAGGAAGATAATTCCCAGTAGTGTTATCCCCAGCAGAAGTGAAAACACCAGTTTGAGGGAAGTAGTTCCAGTGGAAGGAAAGCGCCAACTTTAAAGGAAGTAGTCTTTGAAGAAGGAAAATAACATATTTTTGAATAAAATACCGGTGTTATCCCCAGCAGTTTTCAGAGGAATGAAACACCAGTTTTGAGGGAAGTAGTTCTAAAAAAGATAATTTCAAGTTAGAAGGAAAATGGTTCAGAGGGAAGGAAGGAGCAACAGCAATAAAACGCATTTTTAAGAAATTGTCGAAGTCAGGAGCCCGCCTGAAAAATGGAGGTATTATCTCTAAATTGTTTATTGAAGTCAGGAGCCCGCCTGAAAAATGGAGGTGTTATATTTCTTGAGAAGGTTGAAGTCAAGAGCCCGCCTGGAGAATGGAGGTGTTATGTCTTTAAGAAATAGTCGAAGTCAGGAGCCTGCCTGAAAAATGGAGGTATTACATTTTGAGTTACTGTTGAAATCAGGAGCCCGCCTGGAGAATGGAGGTATTATATTTTTAAGAAATAGCTGAAGTCAGGAGCCCGTCTGTAGAACGGAGGTTGTTACAATTTCAAGTCAAAGTCAGGAGCCCGCATGTAGAATGGAGGTCGTTAAATCTTAAGTTGATGAAGTCAGGAGCCCGCCTGTAGAATGGAGGTTGTTACAATTTCAAGTCGAAGTCAGGAGCTCGCATGTAAAACGGAGGTTGTTATAATTTTAAGTCAAAGAAGTCAGGAGCCCGCCTGTAGAACGGAGGTTGTTATGATTTTAATCAAAGGAGTCAGGAGCCCGCCTGTAGAACGGAGGTTGTTATAATTTTAAGTCAAAGTCAGGAGCCCGCCTGGAAAATAGAGGTGTTATATTTTTAAGAAGTCGTTGAAGTCAGGAGCCCGTCTAGAGAATGGAGGCCGTATTATCTTTTAAAGTCAAGTTGGAGTCAGGAGCCCACCCATAGAACAGAGGCGTTACTTTTTAAGTTGTTGAAGTCAGGAGCCTGCCTGTAGAACAGAGGATTACATTTCAAGATCAAATCAGAGGTCAGTAATGCGGAAGGTTACAACAAAAATACCCCCAGCATGAATCCCATTTCAGAATTCTGAAAGAAGACTACAAGAGCAAGTCGAAGATAGATAAGATTCTGTAATCATTAGTCTAGTCTAGCTTTTTGTTTTCTTTCTAGCAATGGTGTAATAAGGAGGTCGGAAAGCAGTAGTAACAGCATGCAACAGCAGTAACAGCAACATCGCAGTCCCATGGTAGTCCCAGCTACCAAAACTTCCCGAACTACATTAACCTGATTCCCTTCTAGCCAGAGATATGTAGGAAACCTTTGAAGCAAAGGTTCGAATAAATCTTTTAAAAAATGCTTCACACGGAGCATTTCAACGGGCAAAAATCGCTCGTATCCGCTCACTTTATCTTTGCACGAAAACTCTTTGTGTTTTCGGACAAGAGGGGCAACTGTGAGCACATGATTTTTGCCCTATGAGAACTACTCCCAAAAAATTCAAAATAAAATAAAATGGTGTTGTATTGTTTGTGATTTATTTGTATTTTGTCTGTGCATGTTTATTTCTACTTTAATTAAGAAAAATACAAAAAATATATGTTGCATGCACATTTGAGATTTAATTGTGCACTTAGGAATTAATTGAACCATGTTTTGTTTTTAAGAGAAAGAAAATTACAAAATAATGTATTTTTGCATTTTTAGCATTTCATGTCCAAGTTATGTGATTTTATTTGATTGTATGTGTTAATTGTTATTAAAAGTTAGTTAGTACTTTTATAAATTAATCTAGTCCTATAAGTTAATTTAGGATTTTTGGAATTTTTAGTTTTATTAGTTTAAGAAAAGAAAGGCAAAATAAAAGAGTGTTAAGTCATATTTGGGCCAAATCAATTTAAAGTCCATCATCCCAAATAATTTTTCTTCCCCTTTGAAATTGAAACCCGGATACCCAGCCCATACCCCATCCCCGACCCGGTCTGCCCCATAGCCCAAACGACCACCCCCCCCTTTCCATTTTTCATTTCTCATTCCAACCCCTAACAACAAACCCTAAACCACCCGCCCCCTCTCCTCTTCATTCTTCTCCAAACGACCCCTCCAGCTCCCACGACCACCCCCATGGCTGCCCTCTTCTCTTCATCTTCTCCAAACGACCCCTCCAGCTCCAAACGACCTCCATGGCTGCCCTCCTCCTTCATCTTCGAACCAACGACCACCCCACTGCCAAACGACCACCTCCCGTCGACAACCTACAGCCCAACGACCCTCTAGTCGCGAGCTCCAGCCTTCTCCATCGACGTCTATCGCCACCTGAAACAACCCGCCTTACCTTCTCCATAGCCACCCTCCAGTCCAAAATGAGACCAGCCACCCTCCAGTCCAAAACGAGACCAGCCATCCCAGGTCGTGCTCAGTCGTACGTCGAGGCAGTGCGTTGAGGTTCCGTCTGAGTCCGTGTTTGTTAGTCAAGCGTCGAAACAGTGTTGTGAACGAAGCTGTGTTTCATCGGAAGTTCAGCATTGTTCGACGTCGGATCGTTAGCATAAAGGTCAGCCATAGCTCGTTCACGGATTTTTGCTTTTTCTTTGGAGTTTCATTTTCACTGTGCGTAACGGAGCAAGAAAGTGCAGTAGTAAAGGTCATATCTCTTACCTCGAATCTATGCTATTCACGGATCTATTTGTGGTTTCGTTTTAATGTGGGTTCATTTTGATAAAGTTTTCGCATGAAGTATCCTACTGCATATTCGTTGAAATTATATGTGTATGCGTTTTGACGACTTTCCTACTGTTTTGAGTTCAATTGATGATTGTGTTTAGTGATTTGGATATACTTGTTTGTTCTGTTAAGTTTGTTCTGATATGAATCTGGCCTTGTTGAATTGTCCTAATGTTGTTGATTGAGAGTTAGTTTCATGTGTTTAATTAGTCAATTGTTAGGATTTCTCAATTAAGATTGGTTATAGCTGCTATAGTTTGGTTAATTGATTAGGAGGATTGGATATAGCTGATGGGGTAGAATAGTAATTTTAATAGTTTCAGGGGTATTTTGGGATTTAAAGTTTTAAAAATAATTAATTTGAGTGCTTTGTCCATTAAGCATTAATAATATTAAAATATGGAATTGTTTAATACATAGTGGGGGACAAGACATTTGCTAGTGGGGAACAAGACATTTGCTAGTGGAGAACAAGATATTTGCTAGTGGGGAACAAGGCATGCAAGTGTGGGGAACAAGGCATGCAAGTGTGGGGAACAAAACATAATGATATGAAAAGCTTAAAAACGATTGATTAAAATATGTTGCCCATACCTGTTTTTGGGTTATAAATAGGGTCATTTCAAGATAGAAAAGGGGCTGGTTTTTTTTGGAGAGGAAAAAATCAGTTCTCTTTCAGTTTTTTTTTTTTTTTAGAGAGTCTAGGCTGGATTTTTAACATTTAAAAGTTCAGTAATCTGAGAGTAAAAAAAGAGGCTGGTTTTTAATCCTAAAAGGTTCAGTGTTTGGAGAGCTAAGAAACTGAAAAGTGAGTCTTTTCTTTTACTGCTGAATATCAGAACTAGTACTGTTGCTGTTTCATTGGTGTTGTTGTTTGGTATTTCTGGGGTTTCAATTGGTTCTTCCTAAGTTTGCTATTGGTTATTGGCTACTGTTTTCACTGGGTTGTTCTGTCACTACGTTGCTGTGTTATTACTATTGCTGACTGCTCCTTCATCTTCTTGTATTTCCGTTATCTAGGTACACGTTCTAAAGCTCTCAAATTTAAAGGAAAGGAAGTAAAGAGTTGTTGGAATGGATTTCTGAATTTCCCTTGTTTCTTTGTGTTTAATTTGATGTATAAGCAGTAGTTCACTTGATATTTCATAGTATGTATTGGAATGACTTTGGAATGCATAAAATGGACTGATTGAATCTATTTCTACAAACATGGAATATCAATTGTAATTAATCTTAGTTGGTGATTACTAGTTACGAAATATACTGTATTTAATTCTTTTTTTCAGTAGTCGTGAAATAGTTTCAAATAATTTATGTCACAAAACAGGTTCAAATAGTTTATGGAAATCAGCATGTTGGTTTAATAGGTCCAATTCTGAAATTGCGAGTTCACTTGAGTAAATAACATCATTTTAAATAGCAACGTAAATAATGTTAGCAACTAATGTTAGTTCTCAAATGTTAGTGATTAATGTTAGCTTGATGACAGTTTTTAAGCATTAATGCACTTTTCAGCAAATCGTAAAAAAGAGCTCAAAAAGAATGGCTTTGTATTCCACATAGTTAATTCCAATAGTCCAATTCATATAATAAAGCTAAAGTTGAACTGAATCGAAATGGTAGCTGGTTTGTCAATATTTACAACGGCAGGCGGCGGATCTTAAGTTAGGTAGCAAGTTCAAACTATAAGGTGTTTCCTTTTGTTTGGACCCGGACTCGAACTTGAAGCCCGAACTTTTAATGCTAATTGATTAGGATTTTCTTTATTCTTAGAGACAAATAAATAGAAAATCATAGTCGCTTTAGGATAACCCTGAATAAAAAATGAGATGAGCCTCGCCGAATAAAAAAAAACAAATTGCGGGGCCCTCAATAAATATTTGTTTTAAAATACTTAGATTTAGGGACGGGCCGTCTAGCGAATTTCACGACCTTCCCCAAAAGATAATAACGCGCAAGTCACTTCCGACGCGCTTTAAATAAAGTACTTTCTTAAACTCGGGTGCACATTTATGTGACCCAAATCCAACTCAACGGAGTCGGAACATGTCAATAACCACGGGTGCATTGATGTGACGTGGTTCGAGATGTGTTTTCACGACGTTGCAATTCTCATTAAAAAAAACGGTAAAATGTTAAAATTTGCACATAGGTTCAACATGTATTAAAATCAGATAAATAAGCCGAATATGACAATTGAGCAACCGTGCTAGAACCACGAAACTCAGGAATGCCTAACACCTTCTCCCGAGTTAACAGAATTCCTTACTCGGATTTCTGGTTCGCGGACTGTAATACAGAGTCAATCTTTTCCTTGATTCAGGATTCAACCGGTGACTTGGGACACCATAAATCTCCCAAGTGGCAACTCTGAAATAAATAAATAAATCTCGTTTCGATTGTCCTTTAATTGGAAAAAACTCTCTTTTCGCCCCTTTGCGGGCGCAGATGAAAAAGGAGGTGTGACACCGTGTCCTCAAGGAAAAGCTGATGAGAGCTTGATCTAACTTTGCATTGCTTCCACCTTCTTCGGATCCACCTTTATCCCTTCACTCGACACCATGTGGACCAAAAATGCCACGGAATCTAACCAGAACTCACATTTTGAGAGCTTTGCATATAATTTCTTTCCTCTCAAGGTCTGAAACACTGTCCTCAGGTGCTCCTCATGATCCTCACGACTCTGGGAGCACACCAGAATGTCGTCAATAAAAACAATGAAGAATGAGTCAAGATAAGGCCGAAATACATTGTACAACAAATGCATAAATGCTGCTGGGGTGTTGGTCAGCCCAAATGACATCACAAGAAACTCGTAATGACTATACCGAGTCTTAAAAGTAGTCTTCGGGATATCTGGCTCCCGAATCTTCAACTGATAATAACCTGAATGCAAGTCAATCTTGGAAAACATTCTGGTACCCTGTAACTAATCAAACAGGTCATCAATACGAGGTAAAGGATACATGTTCTTCATTGTGACTTTGTTCAACTGGAAATAATCAATGCACATACACATAAAACCATCCTTTTTCTTCACAAACAAGACAGGAGCACCCTAAGGTAACACACTGGGCCGAATGAAGCCTTTATCAAGCAATTCCTATAACTGTTCCTTCAACTCTTTCAACTCAGGAGGAGCCATATGATAAGGAGGAATAGAGATAGGCAGAGTGCCCGGTACCAAATCAATGCCGAAATCAATATCTCTGTCAGGCGGCATGCCCGGAAGATCAACTGGAATCACATCATGGAAATCTCTCACTACTAGGATAGACTCGACTATAGGGGTATCAATACTGACATCTCTCACATAAGCTATATACGCGTCACACCCCTTCTCAACCATTCGCTAAGCGTTATGAAATGAAATAACTCTGTTGGGAGTGTAATCTAAGGTACCCTTCCACTCTAATCACGGTAAACTTGGTATAGCCAGCGCCACAGTCTTGGTGTGACAGTCAAGAATAGCATAATGAGGTGACAACCAGTCCATGCCCAAGATAACATCAAAATCTACCATGCTGAGCAATAATAAATTGGCTCTGATCTCAAAACCACTAATAGCAATCAAACACGACCGGTACACATGGTCCACAATAACAGAATCTCTCACATGAGTAGACACATAAATAGGGTAACTCAAAGAATCCCAAGGATACACCTAGATGTGGGGCAAAATAAGATGACACATAAGAATAAGTGGAGCCTGGATCGAATAGAACTAATGCATCTCTATGACATACCGGAACAATACCTGTAATGATAGAATCGGAAGAAACAGCCTCTATACGAGCAGGAAGGGCATAGTATCTGGCCTGGCCTCCCCCTATAAGATGACCTCTACCTCCTCGACCTCCACCTCAGGCTAGCTGAGAAGGTGGGGTGACAGCTGGTGTTGTAATCATAGCTTGGGTACCCGGTGGAGCACGTTGTGGCTGAGAAGTCTATAGAGGTGCACCCCTCCTAAGTCTGGGGCAATCCCTCACCATATGATGAATGTCGCCACACTCAAAACAAGCTCTAGGAGGACGTGGCTATTGTGGTTAACTCGGGCCATGTCTGCTAGACTGACCGCTGAAAGTACCCTGTGCAGGAGGCGCACTAGATACTAGAGGTGCATAATAAGGCTCTTGAGGTCTAGGAGGAGCTGGAATACCACTGGCGGCTAGAAGAGCTGAATGAACGGGGCAACTCACATAGCCCCTACCATGTCGAACTGCAGTTGAGGCACGAGCACCAGAATAATGGCCAGATTCTTGAGACCTCTTAGCCTCCCTCCCATATCTATCTCGAGCAAGTATGCCCTCCACTCTCCTAGCTATACTCACCACCTGCTGATACGAGATATCCATCTCTAGCGCCCGGACCATGCTAGTCCTGATACTAGGATGGCGTCCTTTAAAAAACCTATGAACCCTCTCTCGAACTATAGAAACCAAGGCCCTTGCATGTCTAGACAAGTCACTAAAACGGACCGCATACTCTAAAACAGTCATAGTACCCTAGCGCAACTACACAAACTTCGCACAGCATGTGTCCCCGGGGCTCTGAGGGACATACTCTCTCAAAAATATGTCCGAGAATTGAGTCCATGTAAGGGAAGCTGCCTCTGCCGGAATAGTCCAACTCATAAGTACGCCACCACTGATAGGTTGCTCCTCAAAGCTGAAAGGCAGTGAAAGAAACCACACTCGACTCTGCTATGCCCATACTATGGAGGATACTGTGGCACTCCTCCAAAAATCCTTAAGCATCCTCTGACTCCAGACCACTGAATGTAGGAGGTTCGTACTTTTTGTACCTCTCGAGCCTATATTTCTCCTCCTCCAAAACTGCTACCCTACCCTCGGGCTGAGCTGGGGCTACAGGTGGTGTACCAATATATCCTCTGGAATCAAATCAACCTGAACCCACTGCTCTAGGGTGCGGGAGGCGGGAGTCTGTGCTCCTCCCCTGTCTTGAGATGTGGCTGGAGCAATAGAAATCAACCCTGCCTGAGCTAGAGTACCAAACATGCTCAGGAACTGTGTAAGGGTCTCCTGAAGAGCTGGTGTATTAGTGGAACCTCAAGTGTCTGCGCCCCGACTGGAGCTACTGGTGGCTCCTCTGTAGCAGCTCACTTGGGTTTTCTGGCTGCACCATGTGGGCGTCCTCGACTTCTACCCCTGCCCCAGCCTCGGGCGGCTCTAGTAGGGGCGCGGGTGCCTAGTCATCTTCGGCTCCATGCGTCCTCACCATCTGTGAGAGAATAGAAGAAAGAAGCTTAGAATTTTGAATCAATAATCTCGCATGACAACGAATCAAATGAAGTGGAATTTTCCTAACTGTTTCATAGCCTCCCGAAGATAAGTATAGACGTCTCCATACCGATCCACGAGACTTTAATAAACCGGCTTATGAATCACGACTCCTATGAACCTAGAGCTTTGATACCTACTTGTCACAACCCAAGTTCTCCCTCCATGAACCATCATGACGTCACTTAGTCTCTACGACTAGGTAAGTCTAACAATTTGCAGAAAAAGAAACTAAACCATAATAGGTAACAACTAAGAGGTAAATTTTAATAAGAAATTATGATGCCACTAGGCATATATAATAACCACTCTATAAGTGTACATAAACTCTCCCAAAATCCGGAATATCGTAAGTCACAAGCTACAGAAAGAAAATAGTGCTTCTATACTCCAAAGTCTAACAAAAGGAAATACAAGAAGTATTTGACATGGGGAAGAGTAGAAAGGGACTTCGAGGTCTGCGGACGCGGAAAATATACCTTGAAGTCTCTACAGCTATCTTGCCTCACTAATAATGCGACTGATAAGCGGTACCTGGATCTGCACATAAAAAATATGTGCAGGGAAGGGCATGAGTACGCCACAATGGTACCTAGTAAGTGTCAAGCCTAACCTCAGTCGAGTAGAGATGAGAATAAGTTCAGGGTCCTACTAGTATAAATATAATAAAATAAGATAGAATGAAATGTCGCAGTAAAAATAAATACTGAAATCTAACAAGAATGGAATCATAAAAAAACAACAGCTCAGAATAAAGAAATAACAACATGGGATCTCCCGAGATACCATCTCGTAGTTCCAAATATAAATGTGTAGGGGGATCTCCCAGAATACCATTTCGTAGTCCCAAAGTAAATATGCAGTACAGGGGATCTCCTAGAATACCGTTTCATAATATACAGTAGAGGGGGATCTCCCGAAATACCGTTCCATAGTTCCAAAGTAAATATGCAGCTCAACCAACAGAAAAAAAAACAATTACAGCAAGAACACCTACAATTGAGACTATGTTCAAGTCAAGGGAAAATCATGAATTTCACTAAACATGTTGCACAGAGTTCATATAGGCAATTAAGACACGTAGGCATGCTATTCTAAACTAAACAGGATAGTTACATATGCTAGTGTAGCTCTAAGGAGAAACAAGTTATTACTTAGAGAAAAACAGAGTTTTACAACAAATAGCCCATGTCCGTACTCGTCACCTCACATACACGACACTCATATATCAAAATAGTACCAAATCCTAAGGGGAGTCCCCCCACACAAAGTTAGGCAAGCCACTTACCTCGAACCAAGCTCATATCAATCCAACACATTGCTCTTTCCATGAATATCCGACTCTGAATGGACCAAACCTAGCCGAAACCAATTACATAACATAAATATAACTACAAGAAACTAATCTAGCTAATGAAATCAAAGCTATGGCAAGAAATTGGAAAATCGCCCAAAAAGCCTCCCCGGCCCACGTCTCTGAATCAGGTAAAAGTCACAAATTACGATCACCCATTCACTCATGAGTCTAACCATACCAAATTTACTCAAATCCGATACCAAAATCTTGATCAAAACCCCAAAATTTGGCCTAAGAACTTTTAACAAATTTCCACCCCAAATCACTAATTATATGATAAAATTAAAGACTTAATCATGAAAATTAACCAAAACTAGGTAACAATCACTTAGTCCAAACACCTACACAAGAATCTCTCCAAAAATTGCCTTCTACCGAGCTCCCAATTTGATTTTGTGATATGAACTCAAAACCCTCATTTTTGAATCTTTAATACTGCCCCGTGATTTCTTAATCGCGATCGCGGAAATATCCTCACGATCGTGAAGCTCAATTTTGTTACACCAGAAGTTAACTCTGCGCGAACGCGTAATACTCCACGCAAATACGATGCTCTGACTCTCATACTTACGTGATCGCGAACAACCCAACACGTTCGCGATGAGCGAAGCGCATGGCCCAGCTTGTTCCACTTAACACTACGCAAATGTGACCTTGGCTATGCATTCGCAAAGCACCACCTCACACCACTATGCATTCGCATGATCTTGTTCGCGAACGTGAAGAACAAATCCATCATCTCGCCCAGCTAGCTTACACAATTGTGGATCAGCACACGCGATCGCGTATAAGGAAACTAGAACTCAAACACTAGAAAACTTCAGCAACCTCCTAAGTCCAAAAATTGATCCGTTGGGCATCTGAAACACACCCGAGGCCCTCGGGACCTCAACCAAACATACCAACCAATCCTAAAACACCATACGAACTTAGTCGAGCCCTCAAATCACATCAAACAATGCTAAAATCATGAATCGCCCTCCAATTCAAATTTAAAGAACTTGAAACTTCAAAATTTTATCAAACCATGTCTGAATGACCTCAAATTTTGCACAAGTCATATTTGACATTGCGAACCTACTCCAACTTCCAGAATCAGAATCCGACCTCGATATAAAAAATTCCACTACCGGTCTAAATCTCTAAATATTCAACTTTTGCCATTCCAAGCCTAAATGAGCTATGGATCTTCAAAACACAATATGGACAAGCCCCTAAGACCAAAATCACCCAACGGAAATAACAAAATCGATGAAACTCCATTCTAGAGTCATCTTCACATAGTTTCGACTACGATCCAAATTCTAAGACTTAAGCATCCGTTTGAGGGACTAAGTGTCCCAAAAACACTCCAAAAACCAAAATAAAACCTCCCACCAAGTCACAATAGCATAAATAGATATGTGGGAAGCAGTTAATAGGGGATCAGGGTTATAACTCTCAAAACGACCGACCGGGTCATTACATATTCATGTGCGGTCTACAGGTTCTAGCATGTATTTCCTCAAGAATTTTGGATGCTTCTTTGGCATCTATACACCATAATAATCCCAAGTCTGGAGTCCTTCTGTATAGAATTCCTCCGTTTTGAAAGAAATGGCTAGCTAACCTTCAAAGTGTGTGCTTCTGAGTATAGCTTGCGTGCTCTGGATATTCTCCTTTTGCCAAGTATTCCTTGGTGTCGTAGAACTATGAATTTCCATCACTTTATTCTTTAACATGAGCATAATAAGTCTGTTGTTTATGAATTCCTATTGGGATAGAATCGATGAAATTCTTGTTTGGGTGTTGTATCATGGAATATAAAGTGGCCAATGCATCTGTGAACTCGTTCTGAATCCTCGGAACATGTTTGAACTCTATCTTTGTGAACCTCTTGATAAGCTCTTCTACACAGTACAGATACGGTAATATCTTAGTGTTTTTAGTATCCCATTATCTTAAAACCTGATGCACCAAAATATCGGAATCTCAACCACCAGCAACTCCTGAACTTTCAGGTCAATGGCCAACCTAAGTCCCAAGATGCAAGCCTCATATTCTGCCATATTGTTGGTGCATGGAAACCTGAGTTTTGTAGATAATGGATAGTGTTGGCCAGTTTCTGATACTAAGACAGCTCTGATACCCACTCCTTTGAAGTTTGCAGCTCGTTGAAGAACATTCTCCAACCATCATATGCTTCAACAATATCTTCTCCTACAAATGATACCTATTCATCGAGAAAATACATTTTCAATGGTTTGTATTCTCCATCTACAGGATTCTCTGCCAAATAATCTGTCAATGCTTGCCCTTTGACTGCCTTCTGAGTTACATAGATGATGCGAACTCACTCAACAATATTTGCCACTTTGCTAGCTTACCCGTAGGCATGGGTTTCTGGAATGTGTATTTTAGCGGATCCATCCTTGATATGAGATACGTAGTGTATGCACAGAAATAATGCCTCAACTTTTGAGCTATCCATGTCAAAGTGTAGCAGGTGCGCTCCAGTAACGAGTATCGGGCCTCGTAAGGTGTGAATTTCTTGCTCAGATAATATATTGCCTACTCCTTTATTTGAGTCTCATCATGTTGTCCCAGAACATAACCAAAATCCTCGTCTAATATGGACAAATAAAGTAGCAAGGGTCTTCCTGGTTCTTGTGGGACCAGAACGGGTGGTTTAGATAAATACACTTTGATTTTGTCGAAGGCTTTCTGACATTCTTCAGTCCAGTTTGTCGCAGCATCTTTCTTCAGCATTTTGAAGATCGGCTCATAGATCACGGTTGATTGTGTTATGAAACGGCTGATGTAGTTGAGACGCCCTAAGAAACTTATCATATCTTTCTTATTCTTCGGAGGTGGCAAGTCCTGGATAGCTTTGATCTTTGATGGGTATAATTCAATCCCTCGGCGAATGACGATGAATCCTAGCAACCTTTTGGTAGAGACTCTGAAGGCACACTTTGTAGGATTCAATTTCAGATTGCACTTTCAAAGCCAATCAAAGAATTTCCTCAGGTCTTCTATATGATCTTTGCTTCTTCTGGATTTGATAATGACGTCATCCACGTACACCTCTATTTCCTTATGTATCATGTCATGGAAAATAGTTGTCATGGCCCTCATGTAAGTGGCTCCATCATTCTTCAAACCAAACGGCATCATCTTATAGCAATACATCCCCCTTGGTGTGATAAAGGCTGTCTTTTCGGCATCCTCTTCATCTATCTAGATCTGATGATACCCAGCTAAGCAATCACAAAAGACTAGAGTTCATGCTTGGCATAGTTGTCGATCAGTATGTGTATATTGGGCAACGGGAAATCATCTTTGGGACTCACACTATTTAAATCTCGGTAATCAATACACACTTTCCCATCTTTGGAACGACTAGTGCATAGCATACACACTTTCCCATCTTTCTTCGGAACCAACACAATGTTGGCCAACCAGGTCGGATATTCAACCACTCTGTGAACCTTGGCATTGATCTGCTTAGTGACTTCCTCTTTTATCTTCAAACTCATATCTCACTTGAATTTTCTGTGCTTCTATTTTACAGGTGGACACATGGGATCGGTAGGTAGCTTGTGAGCAACTATGGATGTACTCAAACCAGTCATATCATCGTAGGACCATGTAAAAATATCTTCATATTCTTTCAGGAACTGGACATACTCTTCCTTCTCTGAGGTTGACATGTGAATGCTTATGTGTGTTTCCTTGACTATTTCGAAATCCCCTAAATTAACTGTCTCAATCGCGTCTAAATTAGACTTAGACTTGTTTTTGAAGTTTTTCACTTTTCTGACAATTTCCTCGGGTATTATATCATCTTCCAGATCCTCTGAATCACTATCCTTATGTTGCATTGTCTCATTACACGTCACAGTCGTAGATTTATCGGGGTAGGTAATAATAATGTTGTAGAGAGAAAATGTAAAGATAATAATATATACTAAAAATAGCAATGCATTAAATAAATCTTGAAAACGTCAACAAGCACGACTCGATGATTCGAGCAATTATTTCAAAACAAAATACGTTCAAAACAAAATACTAAAAATGTCTTAGATGCTCAAAAATTGCTTTTAAAAATAATTGGTGCTAATTGTCAGGAACTCGACGGGCCCAGGATGGTGCAGCAGTCCAATTATTGAGAATAACTCCCTTATCCATGGTCTGAATAGTAAGGTCTTCCTCCTCCTCCTTAACTATCGCATTGTTATCCATGTCTTCGTCATCCAGAAACAGCTTTCTTATACCAGCTAAGGCTTCATCTTTCTCGGACCCCTACATCATGTCAGTTTGATGAAATGTCTGGTGCAAATGTGGTATCGGTTGTTCTAGCGGATAATAAGGACCACGCCATGGCGGTGACCAATCCTGGTACTCTTGCCAAGTATATTCGTACCCAAGCATGAAAGTTGTGTCATGACGCTTCGGTTGTACTGGTTTGGTGATCCTTTGGAAATTCTTACCGAGACCTTTGCCAGGTTCATACCCTGTCCACAGTAGTACATTTTCTATCTTGTTTCTCCATCATTTGTCCTTTTCAATTGCATTAACGCGCTCACTATGGTGGTATGTTTCTCCACCTAGCTTCTTCATATTCTCAATGACTAGAACAATCAGAATGGTACAAATGGGATTACTCTTATCTCCATGGATGATCACCTCCTGATGGTTCCATTCAAACTTCACAACCTGATGTAAAGTAGAAGCCACTGCCCCAATGATGTGTATCCAAGGTTGCCCCAATAATAGGTTGTAGGTAGTAAATATATCCAGCACTTGAAACTCAACATCAAAGCAGGTTGGGCCTATCTGTAGGCTGAGGTTGATTTCTCCGATTGTGGCTCTTTGAGATCCATCAAATGCCTTCACATTCATGCTTCCTACCCGTATCTCATGCAGACCTTTTCCCAACCTCTTCAGAGTGGTCAGTGGACATATATTGAGACATGAATCCCTATATATCAGGACTCTGGCGATGAACTTATCCTCAAATTGCACCGTGATATGCAGTGCCCTATTGTGCCTTAGTCTTTCTAGTAGCAACTTGTCTTCATGAAAGGTGATTTTGTGGCTTTTCAGTACCTGCCCGACCATGTTAGTCATCTCCCCACTAGTGATGTTGGTGGGTACATAGGTTTCACCAGTACCTTCATCAGAGCATCCCTATGTGTCTCAAAGTTTTGCAGCAGTAATAAGATGGATATCTGAGAAGGAGTTATGTTTAAATGGTCAACCACAAAGTATTCGCTCGCTTGCACCTTTCTCTAAAGATTGTCAGGGCCAGTCTCACTGACGGGCGTCTTAGATGCAGCTTCTTTGCTTGTTCCTCCCAAGTGCTCAGGTGTATAAACTCTGCCAATTCTAGTCATGCCTTGTGCTGCACCTGTTTCTTCCATTTTCGCTTTTCCTTTCCTTCTTGCTTCTGCATCATAATCCCATGGTATAACATCAGACTTATAAAATAGCATAGGTGCTACCATCACGGTGAAGGGTGTAGTTACCTCAACTTCAAATGGTGTTGGTACGGTTACTTCGACTTTAAGTGGTGCTTGGGTTTGTACCACAATGGGAGTGAGGGTGACTAGAGATGTTTTAGTATCATCCCCCTCTCGAATGAGTCCAATTGACCCTTCGGGATCCCATTTTTCGTCGGTCTCTATCACATTTACTCTCTTGCCTCTATGATCTGGGAGAGGATTGTTACGAGCATTGGGTGCAACCTCCTTTTCCTGTATTACCTTAGTGTCGATTAATGTCTGGATCTTGTCCTTAAAAGCGAAACACTCATCAATGGTATGGCCCTTCATACCTAAGTTATAGGCACATGTCTTGTTCGGGTTAATCCACTGAGAAGAGTTTTCCATAGCAATGGTAGGAATGAGAGTGACATAACCAGCAGCCTTCAGCCTCTCATACAGTTGGTCTATGGGTTTAGCAATTGGAGTGAATTGTCTGGTGGTCTGCGGTCGAAGTTTGGTCTTGATTTTTGGTAATTTTGGCGGGCAGGTGGTGGTGAGTGGTAATATGCGGGTTGGGTATTATAGGCTTGGTAGGTGGTAGCAGGTTGTAGGTATCTGGAGGGTGAAAGCTGGTATGTGGGTGGAGGTGTTTGGTATGTGAGAGGGGGCTTAGTACCCTACGCCACCATTACAGCACCCATTTCTTTCTTCTTAGAGATACGTCCTAATTGTAAAGCCTTATTTGTGGCCTGTAGTGCTTCAAAATTTGTCACCATTCCGCTCTTGATCCCTTCTTCTATTCTTTTCTCCCAGCTTGATAATGTCAGAGAATTTATGATTTTCAATAACCATCAACCCTTCGTAATATTGTGGGTCTTGAGCTCTGACGAAGAATTTATTCATCAGTTCTTCTTCAAGTGATGGCCTTACTTTCGCATCTTCAGATCTCCATCGAGTAGCATACTTGCGGAAGGTTTCTATTGGTTTCTTCTTGAGGTTTTGAATATATAAAACATCTGGTGCGTTTTCTATGTTGAACCTGAATCAGTCCATGAAATCTGACGCCATACTCACCTAATTAACCCATTTTTTCGGGTTCTGACTGATGTACCAAGACAAAGCATCTCCTGTGAGGCTCCTCATGAACATCCGTACGAATTCATTCATTTTTGCCAACTCCTACAAGTTTGTCACAATATGCTCTTAGATGCACTTTCGGATCACCAGTTCCATCGAACATTTTGAACTTGGGAGGTTTGTAACCCTTCGGCAGTTCCATATCTGGTTGAATGCACAAGTCCTCATAATTCAAACCTTCAATGCACCTACCACTTCCGACACGCTAAACTCTGCTAGTGAGCTTCTTGATTTCTTTCGCCATATTCTTGATGATTAGGTCCTTTTCGGTTGATTCTGGTATATATAGGGTTTGTTATGGGGTGTGGGGTAAAGTTTCCACATATATGGGACCGCTTTGATGAACTCCGGGAATCTGGGCATAAGGGTGGTCATTAGTTGAGTTTTGGGGATCAGGAGTATGTTGTGGTGCATTTTGAGGAGTGTGGTAAGTGGTGGGTTATGGGTATTGAGTTGGCTGATGATGGTGTTATTGAGGAGTAGGTACCGGTGGAGGGTTATGGTTCTGAGGAGGTATGGTGTATTGATGTGGTGCGGGAGGATTCGGAGGTGGATTTTGGTTATGTATGTTTTGAGGAGGTGCCAGGTTTGGGCATTTGGATTTTGTTGGTTGATATCAGGGACGTTTAGGGTGAGAGAAAGGTTTGCCAAGTTCCGGACCTGCTGAAGTTCTCCTTGTAGCTCTAGTATTTTCTATTCCAGGTGTAAGACCAATTTGTTCTGTGCCGGAGTACTTCGACCATCTCAAGTTTCAATATTTTCTGCCATAGTAGCGTTGTCTTTTCTAATACCGCTTAAATCATCCATTTTTCCTTTCCCTTTGCTTTTGCCTTTAGGATCACTTGGTGGAGGAGGAGGTGGAGGACCTATGAATTTAGTTTGATATGCAGATGATGATAGTATGCATGAACCAACCTACAAGAGTGAGAATAATCAAAAGAAAGAAAAACAAATAAAAGGTAACCAAGTCAGTGAGGGATATTGAAAGAAAGGTTGCAATATTAAATATGTTTTGCAAAATCACGTAATAAATCGCATCCTAATTTGGGGAACCTCGTTGTGCCCTAGTTAGGACTAAGCGACACATAGACTTGGAGAAAATTGATGCCAATAATTCCGTCATTTCATTAATGCGAAAATGAATCAAATCCTTACTAAATCGACACTAATAAGAAAGTTACTAATGGCATTTGCCTTATTACAATCGAAATCTAAAACTAAGCTAGAAACCAGTAAAGAACATCATTTCTTAATCTACTTAGTCCCAGAAGGACCTTCCCCGTGTTTGGCTCTCTTGACTCCATCAATCAGTTCCCTAGGTTGCGCATATCCAATAATAGGTAAGCCTTTGCTATACGCCCTCCTTCATTGCCATCCGTGTTCTGACAATCTGAAAGCCTCTTTCTCATCTTTCCCTCAAACTCCATTAACCCTTGTTTCAAATATTTCAATCTCTTTATTGACTTAGTGGCAATTTCCCTCCATTTGTTGATTGCTTCCATATCCACTTTGTGTTATTCCAGATGCCTGGCTTCAGACTCGAAGACCCTTTTGTGTAACCTCCTATACTTGACATGTGTTTTAGCGGTGTCATCTATGATCCTATTTTTTTGATTAATTCCCGGCTTGACGTCTCCTACTATATCGTCTACCAGCCATGACGGGTAAAAGTACATATGACCGGCATGACACCTGTCTGGCTCAATAGTATCCTTTTCCATAATCACCTTCTGATCCCACATCTGTTGTGCCTCGAACTTGAATAGAATGGCGTCCCCTTTAAAATCTGCTTTGTACTGGACCATGTTTGAAACCCGAGGTATAACCTATTTTCTTCCCGCTTGTCTCATTACCCTTATAGGAGCATAAGGATAGATGCCCCACAACCCGATCAGTACCATATGAGTAGTCTCTCTTGACCTGATGATGAACTCATTGCTAGGAAACCATTCAAACATCCAATGTACTTGCTCGTCTATCATATTGCTGAAGAAATGCACCCAAATCATAGTATTTCCAGGTTGTGCAAACTTGTCTGGGATAAATGTTATTTTCTTTGGGTGATGGTAATCTGTGTAGTCGTTCAATGGTCGTCGTAGAAGTTCTTGGCAATATTCTCCCCTCTAAAAATGTTCCAATAACCAAACTTGCAGTAACAGATTACAACCTTCGAAGTGCCCGAATCCCTACTTACATCGATCTAGAGTGCGGTACATTTCAACTAAGATTATGGGGATGATAGTATAGGTTTGTCCCTCGATGCTTTCCATCAGGGTCCAAGCGACCATGGCTAGACGAGTGTGGATCCTTCCCCCTTTCATCAGAAATATCAATAAACCCAAGAAGCAGACAATGAACACATAAACTCGACGGTGCGTCCAACCCAAGGAAGTAATGGCAAGCTCATCATGATGAAGGCGATATGACTTGCTGTGCCCATAACGTTCATAAAGGAATTCAAATAGGATGTATGACTTCTTCAAACAAAGCAACTCATCATTTTTCTTGAAACCTAGCATTTTTAAAAAACCGAGAAGGGTGCGATTCTCTGGCATTAACAATCCTGGACTATCCCATGGCAACTTAGCGAAGCCTTCTATTTCTTCTTGGAGAGGAGTCATTTCTATGTCACCAAAGCAGAAGACGACCATTTTCTCATCCCAAAACATAGTAGCAGCTCGATCAATGCCTTATTTGGTCGGATGTCTAGCAAAGACGGTAAATTACCAAGGACCCTTCTCACGTGATTCTTGTCGCTAGGCGCGAGATTTTTCCACCAATCAAGTAGCAGAGGTGGAATATTTTGGACCATGCCGAATCTGGGGACTTCGTGCTTCATTTTCTACAAACAAATAAGGTTAGCCTCCCCCCCTCCAGATTTGACTATTCACACACTAATAATCAACATATTGGCATATTTTCTCCAAGTAATACACATAACATGACAATGTCCATTGGGATTGTGGAAATCCCGTCGAACTTTTGACAAGGCTTATCTTAGCGGGCTATCACGTTAATAACGTTCTAACCCATACTAGGTTTAACATGATGATATACATTTAATGTTGGAGTAAGGTTTCTAGAATGACCTAGACTGGTACCCTCAAGTGGACAACTTGAGAGGTAAAGGTATAGGACCGCCGACTGCACCATTGATCGACTAGTCTATCGCAAATAAGCCTTTCTGATTTAAAAGGGTAATTATGGAAGAGCACGGACACCTATTAAGCGCTGGTATATTGATAATTGGCACGAGTAGAGTATGATGTGGAACATGCTTTATGCAGAGATAATAACACACTGCCAAGTATTTGCATGATAAATATGTGTAAAACGGTAAATATAGTATTAAAATAAAACATGAAAAACATAAAAGAAAGACAAAGGAAGAAGTTAGTTCGTGGAATATATGCGAGAATGTAATAAAGCAAACAAGGGACTAGAGACGGGAGAGGCATGATATAGCAGTCTTTAAACAAATGAAGAGCAGTTATAGCAAATATGGGTGAGTAGGGAAAGGGGTGTGCATGTTACAACAAATTTAAGCAAATAAAGGTGGAGAAGGGAAGGGATGTGCACGTTATAACGGATTTAAACGAATAAGGGTGAATAGGGAAAGGGGTGTTCATGTAATAACAAATTTAAACAAATAAAGATGGAAAATGAATGTGCGTTTTATAAAAAATAAAAATAATCCGCATAAGCCAAGTTCATTATGGTAAGAGCCTAAGTGTAAATCCCCAATAGAGCCGCCATACTGTCGCACCCCCATTTTCTCGCAAAAGCGAGTTTCGACATCGTGACAACTCTTTTGGATGGAAGATAAGGTGTTAAAAGAAGAAAAGTCGCCACCTAATGGTTTTTGATGTGTGTTAGGGCACATATCATACAGATAACTCTGTTTGACTAGTCAACGCCACCAAAGATCAAGTAAGGGCTCAAATTACCTCAAAGAGAAAGTGTTAGGCACTCTTCGAGGTTCACAATTGTGGGTCTCGGCCGAACTTAAGACTATGTGGATTATAATTAGTCAAGATAAACACAGGGAGTAAGGGTCAAAGAAATTTATTATAACACAATAAGGATTACAAATATACAACTATTAAGTCTATACTAGATGACTAAATGTACAAAGTAAAGAAATGAGGGGTATCCTAAATTTTTTAGCTTAAAGGATCACCCCGTGCAACATAAATAATGCTTCGTAACTCTCTTGAGGTAGGGAATTACTCATATTATTCAGCGGACACAGATTATCATCTACTGCTACCCGATTACTATGTTTAAGTTGTTTACCTAAAAACGTTCTAATTTAATTCTAAGTCATACCCTATGCGTGCACTACCTATCCCATACCTATGGTCCAGAAGGCATTGGACCTCTATTTGGGTGGTTCTAGACCTTACTTAGGCTGCTCAAAATGTTAAAACTAGGCGACATACAAAACATGTAGGACTTCATGTAAAGGCAGTTAAGGGCTCAAGTTAGCCTCCACACTTAGACAATAAATGCACGCAAACAGGTTCTCACATTGAGCGTTAGGCAGTTTTAGAACTTGAGACAAATTAAAGTCATTGAGCCATATAGACATGGTTACTATGTGACCTTGGATTCAAATGCGCATGCATAATATTACTGCTTTTAGTGGCTTAGATGAGGAAGCAGTAAACCATTTGTGAGCTTTAAGGTTGTTAACGCTGGTTTTAGATACCTGTTTTAGAAAGGTACATTATCCTATATGCATGATTTCTAATAGTGGCGTAGCTAACAAATAAGAATAGTTTCGGGAACCCAACCTTGACAAGTGGATAAACAATATTAAGCGAATGACAGTATTCTATAGGCAGGATCTCTAGCAATTGACAATCGAACCTTGATTTTATAACACTTTATCTCTATGAGCAGGTTATCTAGGTGGGGCAATAATAACAACAGTAATTAATTGGTTAATTAAGGTCTTATAGACATGATTTCTAGGTAAAAATCAATAGAACATAAGTTAGTGTGATCCTATAGGCATGGTATCTAATGAATATGAAGTAGTTATGCAAATTGAAAGAGTGTTTATTTCCTATAAGCATGTTATCTAGTAACACACAACAGTAGTCATAAGAATAAACAAAGCGCAAGTTGTGCAAGTGTGTGATTCTCCTAATGACATGATTTCTACCAGTGTATATGGAGACTGAATAGCATGTATGGTAGGTTGGATAACAAATAGATCATTTTTTACCCTCTCATGCAAACATTAGAGTATACATGTTTCCCTAATATACTAACACTTCAATTGTTTATTACAAAATTATTACAGACCCAGTAATGAATATGATTATAAATTATACAAGCAATAACATTAGGCCCGCAACAGGCCCAGAAGAGACACCCAGTGTTGTTTGGGCCTTCCACAAAAATCTTTGTTCACCAATTATCATACACAGGTCCCGACAGGAAACCATATCCATCAGCACAACCCAGAAGCCATAGAGGATCTCAAGCCAAACCAAACAACCACAGATTTACCATATGACCCAACACAAAAATCACTCAAACAAACTAGGGATGCCAGACCCCAAATCCTAGTGTATCAGAGTTCACGATGGTCTCAAGTGGACTCCGAGTAGAGCTCACACTAGGGATGTCAATAATAAGAATCTTGATAGCCTTGGCTTTCAGGCGGCTAAGAATGATAGGTTCAGGATAGCATAGGTAACAAATGAGAGTGAGTGGACAATAGTTAAGGGACAGAAGTTGAGGAAATACACTTATAGTTTAAAAGGTAGACATAGTAAAGTTGAGAACACAGAACAGCTAATCAAGAAGGTCAACAGGACTTAGAACCAGGTTCAACACTTAGCAAATAATACATTGGCAGAAAGTATTGCAAGAGTTAGGGGAGGAACAAGTTTACAAGATTAACAAGACTATCATACAAAGGTGCATAATACCGAACAAGTTTATGTAAGGCACTAACTTAAGAGGTTTAAAGTTTAATGATCCAAATTATGCTAGGGATTCATCACAATATCATAAGACATCCATGTTAACTTATATCATGTAACAAAATAGTTCAAACATAGTAGGGAAACACAAGTTGAGATAACTACTCTAAAATATCAAGTAATCACTAAAGGGATATGGAATCAAGTGAGCCAAAGACATGCTGAATGACACAATAGCAGGGAAGCAAGTCATAGTTAATAGAAAAGGTCTTAACATATATTAGGATACATTACATATGTAAATCAGCCATTGTAGGAATTCAGAACAGAGTGGGAAAGCAAGCTTACGTCAAATAGCAAATGTAGGCATTCAGGTATTGGCACAATAGACTAATATGAACTTAAGAGGGTCTAAATCATTTAGCTGAAGTATGTTCAAATGACATATCAGAATTGGTAGCTTTTAGGTAAAAGAGGTTCAAAACAAGTACGAAGCTAACAAGGTTGCACACATAAGTAGCCCAAAACACATTAGCTAAACGAACTTAAGAGAGTCCAAATTATTCAAATTAGGCATAAACATGCCTCAGAACTAGCAACATTAGGTAAAATCAAGTACTAGGAACATTCAGATTACAAAACAGGTTCAAATGCTAACAAATTATACACATAGGTGGTCTAAGAACATATTAGGTCATGAAGTTCAAAGCACGAATATGCAGGGCATAAACACAAAAGAATGAAATCGTAAATCCAAGAGACTTACCCATTAAACAAACAACAAGAAAGAACATATTCCACAATATTCTGAATATCAATAAAGAGCAAGAATCCCAAAAATCTTAATGCATCAAAGTTCCCAAGGGCTTCAAAGGAACCCCGGGCAGTGCTCGCACCAAGAAGGGTTGAAAAGTCAAATTTCGGCGGCCTTGGCTTTTAGATGGCCAAGAACCAAAGTACAGAATAAGAGAATGATAGAACAATAGAGTAATAGCCTCAAATGTTTTAGTAAATCTAACGAAAAGGTCTGTCTCAAAGGGGAATGGGTAGGGGTATATATAATGACAGAAATTGGAAGAACAAATATGGAAAACAATTAATTAAGCACAGATAAGGAAAGGGAATATCACATGCAAATCGAAATTAGTAAAAGGAGATGGAGAGTCCCAAACCCTAATTGGGTTCAATTGTCCGAAACTCGAACCAGGAGTGCGAATCGCTCTTTGTTGGGTGTATATAGATGGAATAGCGCCCAAAATCAAAGATTCGAGCCATTTTAGTCAGATCTTAGAAGGTCACACTTGCCAAAATCAAGCAAGTACTCAAATAATTACACATATGTGTTCGTAATAGCGAGGTATTGCATGTAAGGTAAGTGAATCACGAGATGATTCCATTTTCTTGTCGGAATCGGAGAGAGATTGGTAAGGAGACTAGGGTTTACCAGAGGAGAGTGGAGAGATGAGAGGAATTAGGGGCGACATTTTAGAGGAAATGGGGAATAGGGTTTGGTGAGGGGATATAAGGAGAATGGGGGAAGTGTTGTGAGCCGTTGATCAACGTCTGGGATTAAAACAGGTTGGGGTTGGTTTTTGGACTAGGTTGGGGAATTGGGTCATTTTGGTTGATGAGGTTATTGGGCCAGAGATTTATTTGGACCTTAATGGTCCGAAATTAATCCCAATTTCGGGCGAAATTTTAAAAATAGAAAATTAGGGGAAATAATTTAAACAAAAATAGTTAAATAAGATAATAAATGTTATTTATGCAAATTAATACATTAAAACAATAGTAGAAAATTATAAAAATGTAAGCTATTATTTTGACTTTGAATCAAATAACAAATACAATACAATTGCAAAATATAGGCTATTATTGCAAGATTGTGCAAATAGCCTAAAATACTAATATAATTATAAAAAATAGAGTAGAATATATTAAGCAAGTATTATAGATGCAAAACAATAATTTTAGGTAATTAAGTCATCACAAAATAATTGAAAGGGGTAATTAATAAGTATTCAAATAATTTAAATGCAAGAAAATCAATTTTAAACTTCTATAAAATATGAAAGATTATAGAAAATGCTTGTATAGATTTAGTAAACTAAATAATGATGCAAAAATGATGTTTTGAAATTATATATACCATTTGAGAAAATATGAGGGCACAATTGGGTATCAACACTCCTCGGTCACAGGCATTCGAGGAAGGTGGCTACGCCCAAGGGAGCAGATAGAACCCGTGCGTCCTCCAGACAGTAAAAATGACCAATCGCTTACGACCAGGGTCCACGCTCGAAGCGGAAAATTGATTGATCAATTTTTGGGCTCGAACTCGGCCCGCCAACTTCCGAAGATGTGTTCTTTTTTGGGACTTCCAGGTCACCCAACCCAGAAAAATCTTCTAAAATGGACAAGTCCACACCATCAAAAAAGGAATGAAGGGGATCATCCGCTCCATAGATCCCTTCATTGAACTTCTTCTTTCCAGCTTGGGCCTCATCGAGCATGGACTTAGTGTAGGAAGGCATCTTCCTTCGGAGCAGAGCCAGCATCTCGGAGGTCCCACCCCCAATCTCCATATCGACCTCTCGAGTCTGAGGGAGGTCGGCCTCACGAGTCTCCCCCTCGGTTGCCTCATGCTCCCTGGGAAGGGTCAATCCGTGGGCAATGAAAATGTTGTCTTCTTTTGGCTCGTCCCTGAGCCGGAGAAGAGAATTAGAGTCTAAAACCCGAGAACTGGTGCCCTTCCTAGGCTTGCGAGCCACCCTCTTCTTTGGTTTCGCCTTAGGTCCAGGGAGCCCGAAGTTTTTTTTCCCTTTTCTTCTTTTCCCCCGCGGCAGCCTCGGGCTATCCCACAACGGATGGATCAACGGACAAGGATACGTCCTACTCCCCTTCCAAATGCCTAAGCTTGGTGGTCTTAGGAAAACCTATAAAAGAAAAGAAGAGAAGTTAGTATGTTGTGAGTTAAGGATGCAATAACAATTATTATTTGGAGGGGAATCTTACCATGAGAACAGACCTTTCATCGACCCCTTAACAACTTGAGCCACGAGCGCTCGAAGTATGACATCTGTTTGTAGATGCCTTCAATCCACTCCTTAAGCCATGTAACCATACGTAGAACACGGGCAACAGCTGCACAACCGCAAGAGTGAATAAAATGAAAGAAAATAAAAAAATGACGCTCAAGGAAAGACCGCACATACGAGATGCATTCCGCTTCTCAAGGAATGTCATGAACTCAGGAGGGATCAAGTCTTCAATTTTCACCTGAATGAAGCGTCCCTTCCAGCCCTGGTCTCGTCTTCATCAATGCTCGAAAAGGGGGCCTTGCTGGCTCGGCGAGCAAGCTTAATCAGCCCCTCAGAAGATTCGGGGACTGTATAATTGAAGTAGATGATCAATGGTGAACCAATGAGGCTCGATCTTGTTCACGAAGTAACATAGGAAGAATCATGATCTTCCGTAGGGATGGGTGGATTTGCCCGAGGCACACCTCGTACCTCTTGCAAAAGTCCAAAATAACCGGGTCTACCGAACCTAGTGTGAAGGGATAAGTGTAAACACGTAAATACCCCTCCATATAGGTAGTAATGGCATCCTCACGCCCGAGGACTACCACATCCTTACCTTCCCAATTACAGTCCTCCCGGACCATGGGAAAGACGTCTTCGGTCACGGAGCATATGTACCTTAATGCTCCTTCACCCTGGTCCTGCTGTGAGCACGTGATTTTTGCCTCACAAAAACTACTCCAAAATAAATCAAAAATAAAATTAATCTCTTTTACTGTGCAATTTTTAGAATTTGTGTGGTGTTTGTTAATTATTTGTGTTGTCCGTAAATGTTTGCTTTGTTATAATTAAACAAAAATTAAAATAAAAATACATGTTTCATGCATATCTAGGATTTAATTATGCATTTAATAATTGATTAAAAATAAAATTACAAAAATATGCATTTGTTCTAATTTTAATGTTTCACTATGTGATTAATATTTTTGTCTATATGTTAATAATTGTTAAAGGTTGATTAATGTCTTGTAAAGTTAATTCTTTTTTTTATAATTTTAATTAGGATTTTAATAATTAAATTGGAAATTAAATGGGCAAAACGGATCTGGGCCAAAAATCCTAAACAAAAATCAGGACCAAACAATTTAACCCTCCACAGCCCAATCCCAACACTCCCATATCCGGTCCAATTCAAACGAACCAAAACGACAACGTTTGGTCGTCCTTCATCAAGGGCCGTTGGATTAAATCCATCAAACGGCTGAGATCCTACAAATCTAACCCGTGATCCTTACCCGATCCAGTACCCGGTTCAACCCGTCCCCCTAACTTAAACCAAACGACATCGTTTGGTTAAGTAAATAGATCCTGGCCATTCATTCTGCCTGATCTAACGGTCAGCATCAATCCACCCCGTCCCTATATAAGTCCAAATCCCTACCCCGGCCCCCTAACTAAACACCCCCCCCTCTTCACTATTCATCATCTTCTCCGAAAGCACACCCCTAACCCTAGCCGTCCTAGCATCCCATCGCCTGAAACTCGGCGGCAACAACGCCGCCGGTCACCACCTTAACACCCCAGACTCCTTACAACCCCCTCTTTACGGATCCAGGATTAGTTTCCTTCGAATCAGACCCCAACTCTTCGAATCTTAAATCGAAGGTTGGTCTGAAAACTCAACCCTCTCCGATGGTCTCCAAATTCACACCGTAGCTTCCCCTAACTACCCTAGCTATGGATCTAGTGTTGGTTTGGTTCGAATCCCCTCAGAACTCTTCGAATCTTCTTTTGAAGGTTCGAATCAAATATGAACTCACTCAGATTCCTTCCAAATTAACACCAAATGACCCCTAGGCTTCCCTCACCCTTGTGTCATCTTTGGTTCCCTTCGAATCTGCCCAGAAGTGTTCGAATTTAAGATCCAAGAATCAGAAACCCTAAAAATTTCAATTTTTGGGTTCTGCCCCAAATTAAATAAAAGGTTGGGGTCTAATCGACCTTAGTCGAAGTATTTTCAGTTGAAAATACTTCGACTAAGGTCTGTTTGATTTCAAAAGTTCAAATCCAAGTTGCCCCTGTGTCCGTGTGTATTTGAAGAAGTAAAGGTATTTTCCCTATTTTTCTTTTGTTTCCTATGTGTATAATGTTGTTTGTTTTAGTAGCTGGTGTAATTTTTTCATATTTGTTTGTTTGATTCTATGATTCTATCTCATACCTGTTTTATTTGATCAGAATTATAGCAATATTTCTGTTTGTTATGATTGTTTATAATGTGTATAATCAACTCGATTAAGTTCGTCGATTATTTATATTATGAATTCTCGTTTATGATAATACTGATTGAAACAATCTGTTTCTATTTTTATAGACTGTTTGTTGACAAATGTTGTAGATAATCAGTTTAATTAATACTCGTCAGTTAAATCACCTTTGTTTATATTTCAATGAGTCTGTCAAAATAAATGTTGTGTATATATTGTTTCCTGAACATTAAGTTTCAGGGCATTGTCAGTATATTGACAATGCTCCTGTGTTTGTTTGATTTTAGTTCAAAGTTGAAGTTCAGTTTGAATTAGTGTACTGAATTCAGTGTAATGTTATTGTGATGTTAAGTTTGAATTCAAGTTTACAAGGGTTGATTAGATACAACTGTGTTAGGAAATTGATTAGGATTGGTTCTAGCTGTTTAAATCAGAAGGATAATTAAGCCTGGACAGATTTTAAAATCTGTTTTGTAATAGATTCTGATTTTGTATTAATGGGCAGTAATAACAGTAGGATTTCAGGACATTTCTGGGAATGAAACAGTAAAAAACAGTGTTAGTGCTAGTGTGCTGAAAGTGGAATGTTAGTGGCTGTTAATCTAATAGGATAATAGGAAACCAAAGGAAGTGGAAGGGCTGAAAATAAAGTAAAGGTATCCTTAGTGCTGTTTGAATAAGAAAAAGCAGTTCAGTGGCAGATTTTAAGGGAAAATCTGCCTTAGATAACAAAGGGGGGGTCCAGGCAGCACTTAAGAGAGGGGGGCAGACCTGTATAAATACAGGGATAAACATTAGAAGATAGGATCTGATTTTTAAGGCATTAGGGGAAGAAGGGAATTTTAAAAGAGAGATCAGATTTTAGAAAGAGAGATTTTGAAATAGATCAGATTTTTTTAGAAGAGGGAGACAGAAAGAAATCTGAAAATAGAGAGAGATACATTGAGAAAAATCAGAAATAGAAAATCTGGAAAAAAAAGAGGAAGAAAACAGAAAAAGAAACAAAAAAGAGAACACACACACACATACAATCTGAAACAGACGTAGAAGAAGAAAAGAAAAATCAGAAACATTGTTTTTTGGAATCTGCCCGGGTCTGTTTATTGGTATTGTTTGTTTCAAATCTGAAATTTTTCTTAAAATTCCGTTACTGCTCGTCTGGTTTCACGGGTCTTGATCAAACCTGCTGAGTTATTGGTATATTCTGTTGCTTTGTTACTGCTGCTACTGCTGAAATCTACTTCTTCTACCTTCAATTCCAGGTACATATCTGTAAACTCATGTCATGCAAAGCTTTCAACATGACAAATAAATGAAGCTCGAATTGTAATTATGTCTTCAATACATTTGAGTTCGTTAGTTTAAATTTCAGCTTTGCTTCATGTTGGTTAACTAGTAGTGAGTTCGACACGATGGCTATAAATTAATTGTCTTATTTTGAAATTCATATAAAAGCTTTGTAATAGTGTTATCCATTTCGAAATCTCATTAGTTTAGTTATATTTGAACTGTCAAAATAAGGAACATGGCAGAAAGTTGGCCATTATTTAAACTTTATGGTATTGTTAGTTAGGTACAGCATGATATGGAAATATCAAGGAAAAATACATTATTAGTCTATTTTGTTAGTTAGTTAGTTAGTTGTTGTTTAAAGCTATATGACGTTGGCTGCATTTTGCTATATTATGGCATAATAATGGTTATGTTTATAATCAATAGTTGAAAGATGCGTTAGTAAAATCCGCTATGTTCACAATGTCGAAATATGGCAAATAATGTTGTATGCAATATCATTTTATTAAGTCCGCAGGTAGATTTGTTCTCTTTCTTAATAACAAATGGCCTAAGAATTTATATAATGCGAAAGTTAGTGTTTAGCAATAGTTCACATAGATTGAAAATCAAATTGGTTTTATTATATATATATATATATATCCCAAACTCAATCATAAGCCGAATTCACAAGAAATAATCATGCATATTATTTTAAGAACAAGTGATGTAGAAGGGGATTAAGCTTATATACTGTACTAATTTTAAGAAGATAAAATAGCCTTTGCTATAAATAAAATAATGAAAATTCTTCGAAAACATCTCTTCCTTTCATAAATCAATTTTTTTAGTTTCATACGCAATTCATTTTTTAGCACATACGTATTGCATTTACGAGAAAAATGATAGTATTAATTACGCGTTGTTCATTTTTACTCCATAAATACGAATGATTTTTTTTGCGGAATATAATTCATAAAAATATATATATATATATATAATCTGTGGTTGACCCTCAATAAATTGAGAATTCTCTTCAAGAAATTTAGAGGCGTCTCAAATAATGATTTACCATGACCTTTCATATAAAAATAATATGGATGTAATAAACAATTTGTAAACAAATTTACACTACCATCAAGAATATTTTTGTGATTAGGGATACGTTTGCGTAACCTGATTATATTTCTAAAAGCAATTCGGATTATGCGTTCGCGCAATTTCGATCGAATATTTAATAAAAGGGATTTCTCGGAGAATATCATTATCAATTTCATAAAAACCCGAGATGTGAGGTTCACTACTTAATTATACAAAAAGGACGACGGTGTTCTTAATTTTAATTTAATTTCGAACGTATGGTATATTTTTATAATAAAAATATAAAAAATATTATCAACCTTTTGTGTACACGTATGCGTGGCACGATTCTCTATGATTATAAAAGGTATATAATACGAATATACGTACGCGTGATTCGTTTATATAATTGTAAACAATCTAAACAAAAGCGGTAATAAAATCAAGTAGCAAGAAAAAGGGTATTTAGTAAAATCAAGATAATTAAGCCAAGAATAAAAACAGTTGAGCGACCGTGCTAGAACCACGGAATTCGGAAATGCCTAACACCTTCTTCCGGATTAACAGAATTCCTTACTCAGGATTTCTGGTTCGCAGAAGAACAAACAGAGTCATATTCTCCTCGATTCAGGGATTAAAACCGGTGATTTGGGACGCCTTAAAATTCCCAGGTGGCGACTCTGAAACAAATAAACCAATCTCGTTTCGACTGTCCTTTAATTGGAGAAAACTCCCTACGCACCCTCGCAGGCGCGGAAAAAGGAGGTGTGACAACTCTGGCGACTCTGCTGGGGATAAAAGTGGCGTAACCTGTAACCCAGAACTACTGGTTCAGGGTTTAAAGAATTCGAGCTTAAAATAACTGTGATAATTGGCTTTATTTACTATATGATTTTCAACTGTTTATATGCTTAATATGCTAAATGTTGCTTTTTACCGTTTTAATATTATTTGAATTGTGGATATATACAACTGCTACGAAACCCCCTTCTTTCTGAGTCTTCTAAATTTATGGTGCACACGTGCGCGTGGCCCACCTTTCTGTTAAAGTCATACCAAATAAGACGAAGTTGGGACAAGTAACTAGGCCGGGTAGACTTTCGTGCTCCCGGTACGTTGCCCCACTTCGGCTCAAACTGTCCGTTTGGGTAAGCCAGGTTTAGAACAATATGCCTCAGGTTTTTACCTAGAATAACTCAGCCATGTACCGGATCCCTAGTAGGAACGTCTATTTGCATCATGTACATCTGACCTTGGAGACTCAACACAGGGGTTGGGTCTGTCTAGGACAGGTGAACCCGAAATAAAAAGACCATCCTGATGCATCCTACTTGCTACCTGTGCATTCATTTGCCTCGAACATGCTTGTTGACCAGCTTAATTGAAATCATTGTGAGAACCGAGGAATAAAATGGGTTGTTTTAAAAAATTCCCAAAAGAAAAATAGTTTTAAATCTTGAAATAAAGGTGTTTAATAAATAAAAAATTGAAAATGATTTTTTTATATATTTTCAAAATGAGTCTTGACTTTATTAAAATTAAATTTCAGATACAAAATGAGCACCACACAAAACCGCCCATCCACGAATACAGACGAGTTTCTATTTCAACTTCAAATGTGGTGGTATGAATTAGGCGAAGATGGTCAAAAATGGGTCGTCAAGCATTTGGGAAATCTCACGGATATTATGAAAGTTAAACCACGTGATGATCTGATTGCGGCGTTAGTAACTTTTTGGGACCCTGTTCACAATGTCTTTCGTTTCTCTGATTTCGAGCTTACTCCTACATTAGAGGAGATAGCTGGATATGCTGGTTTTGACGGAAGTCTAAGAAATCAAAACCTGATATTCACAAAGGCTCCCTCGGTACATCGATTCTTCGGTCTTCTGAACATCAGCAGTCAAATCAGGAAAAGCAATGTCATCAATGGATGTTGTTCTTTCAACTTCTTGTATTCAAGGTTCGGAAAGCCAGATGGATTTGAAATTCATGAGAAAGGCCTTACTAACAAGCAAAACAAAGACACCTGGCAGATTCACCGTCGCTTCGCCTTCATAGTGGCTTTTCTAGGAATCATGGTCTTCCCAAACAAAGAGCGAACAATTGATATTCGCACGGCAAAAGTTGTACAGGTCCTCACCACCAAGGAGAATCACACCCTTGTCCCCATCATTCTCTCAGACATTTATCGGGCATTGACTTTATGTAAATCAGGAGCAAAAGTCTTCGAAGGATGCAAAATTTTGTTGCAAATGTGGGTGATTGAACATCTCCAACAACATCCCAAGATCATACAGTATGGGCCAAGCAATGATAATTGCATCGAGAGTTATGAGGAAAGAACAAAAGATTATAAGCCCCCAGAAGGGATAGAAGCATGGGTATCTCATCTAAGGGTTTTAACGGCAAATGAAATTGAGTGGACCTTGGGATGGCTCCCGATGAGGGAAGTGATACACATGTCAACCTCAAATAGTTATTTGCTACTATTGGGATTGAGAAGCATCCATCCATATGCACCCCTAAGAGTCCTAAGACAACTAGGGAGATACCAAGTAGTTCCTGATGATGAAGATTTGAGTATGCAAGTAATCGAATTACACCCGGAAGCCACTATTCCCGAGGCTCTAATTCAGCAGATGTGGAATGGATGTCGATACTTGAAAAGTGATACTCAAGTCCCAGACACTACAAAGGGTGAGATAAATCCTGGATATGCAAGGTGGTTTGAGGAACGGTCTCGCGTGGATGATGTACCAGAACCTGAGCTAAGAAGGCCAACAAAAAAACCTCATATTCAAAGCTTTAATGATAAAATCCAAGAGCGGTTGATCTGGGGAGAAAAGGAAAAAGGGTACAAAACAACTATCCATGCCCTAAAGGAAAATCTGAGGAGCCTCAGTCTGGAGAAAGATTTGCAAGCACAAGAAGCCGAAGGCGAAAAGAAGAGTTTAGCTTGTGAGAATGAAAATCTTCACGCTCGATTTCGAAAAATGAAAAGAGTTTCTGAAGCACCAATGAGGAGTTGGAAGGATCAAAAAACCATCGCCAATCTTTTTGAAAGAATGCAAGATTATGATTCCATTCTTGCGGAAAACGAAAGGGCGTTGAGCAAAGCTAAAGAAAGAATCCAACAATTAAACGAAGAAGCCAGATCTAATAAGGAACGCCAAGTAAGGCAATCCGAAGAAGACAGGGCACAATTCAAGAAGCAAAAAGACCATTGGATACGATCAGAAGACCAACTTCGTGCACAACTAGAAGAGGCAAGAAGATACAACAGAGAACATCAACAAGCGGACATCGACAGAGAAAGAGCGCAGGCAAGATTAGAGCAGGCCAGACTCCGAGCTCTATTAGAGTCAGCTCTAGATCGTGAAGACCGTGTCAGAGATATAGTCACCACTCGCCAGCAGCAATTGCAGAACCAAGACCAACATCTCCAAGATTTCAGGGCACAAATCCACGACCTGGCGGTCTACACCTCTCAAAGTTATGTAAACTGCCAAGGAATGGATTATGAAAGGATTACAGAGCATGCACCCATTTTTGCTCGTCATCTAGAAATGGAGTTGGAAAGGATGTATCGTACGCTGGGAGGTCATCCAGGTCAAGCCCCACATTGAACAGATAATCCAATGATTTACAACAAAAGTGGAAAGTGGGGCATGTTGTGAGATGTTAAGAGTTGTATCTTTTATTTTTATTTAAATGTGTGTGTTTCAAACCATTTTCTTATAAAGGTTTTCAAATGTAATGTCTGTTCCATCTTTGTATAATGAATAAAAGTGTTTGCCTTATGTCCGAACTACGCAAGGTCTGATTCATGCGGGGGCATGATACGTAGGCAATCTCTATAAGATTCGACCACCACAATAAAATATATATAAGAAAATAAAAGTGAGCAACAATAAAGACCAAGAAAAGTTGGGATAACGCAAGCAGTCGAGCAAATGCATAATAGAAATGGGTTATTTGTCTAGGAGCATTGCATCTCAACGTGTAATTATATATGTGTTAAACTCTCAAAACTAACAAGTTTGTTCATTTCCAGAATTCAAGCAGTTAGTTTCTCTAAAGAGTATACTGGCATATTATCATTATCACACGAGATCAAAAGGACCAATACCCGAAAGTATGTCTATCCCAGATGTTGACACAGGTATTGAGCTAGAGGAGATGGATGTCGGGAAAATGAAAGAAGAGATGTTTAAACTCAAGCAGCAAATGGCTGAAATGTACCAGACCTGGTCTACAGGGCAGTCACCCCCATCTTACCCAACTAACCCTGCTCCATCAATGGCCCAAACTCAGGATAATCTTACCAGTGAATTATCCCCAAATTTCCCCATCTACCAACACTACCGAGGCACCACCTCTGAGACATCGCAGTCTCCCCCTCCGAAACCAGTTCCATACTTTCCTCCACCAGTGACTCCTGTTTTCGTAGCACCTCCCCCGGCTACATTCCACAAATCTCCTAGTGAGCCCATATTCCAGGCCCAGGACAATCAATATTACCCCCGGAGCCCACCTTCAAGGCCTCCGAAATCCATTCAACTACTCCTCGTTTTGACCTCCCAACCGAAATTGACAAACCAGTCAAAAATGTTGAACAAGAAAAGATGTTCAGAAAGGTCAAAAGCCTAGAACAATCATTCCGAGACATGCGAGGGTTAGGAGGACAGGTCAGTGTGGCCTACAAAGATTTATGCTTATTCCCAAATGTGCAATTGCCAGTTGGCTTCAAGTTGCCCAAATTTGACCTATATAATGGGCACGGCGACCCAGTAGCCCACTTAAGGGGTTTCTGTAGCAAGATGCGACGAGCTGGGGGAAAAGACGAATTATTGATGGCTTACTTCAGTCAAAGTTTAAGCGGATCAGCTTTGGAGTGGTATACACGCCAGGACCATGGGAGATGGTACACCTGGGATGACCTGGCACAGGCATTCGCATACCATTTCCAATACAATCTGGAAATCATCCCAGATCGACTATCTTTGACAAAATTTGAGAAGAAACACAATGAAAGTTTCAGAGAGTATGGCTTCCGGTGGAGAGAACAGGCAGCAAGAGTGGATCCTCCTATGAAGGAGAGTGAAATGGTAGACTACTTCCTCCAAGCCTTGGAACCAACTTACTATGCCCATTTGGTTTCAGCAGTAGGGAAATCATTCAACGAAGTAGTGAAGATGGGAGGTATGGTGGAAGAAGGCCTCAAGACAAATAAAATTATGAGCTATTCAGCAATTAAGGCAACTACTCAAGCCATTCAAGGCGGGGTAGGAGGAATCGGAAGAAAGAAGAAAGAGGAAGCAGCGGTAGTTGATTCAGGAATTTGGTTGGGACCCAGAGGTTCACCGCCTTGCTATAATCAACAACGACCTCACCAGTCAACTTACCACCACAATTCATCCCAAGACTACTATCACCCTTCGGAGTCTCATTTTTCCATTAACCACGCACAAGCATACAATCAGCCACCTGTTCACACTAATTGGCGCGCTCCTGCCATACCAGGTACTTACCCACGAGCCTATCCCGGACCAGGTTTCAGGCCTAGGCCAGCATTCAGAGGAGAAAGGGAACAGAAAAAGAAAACCTACACTCCATTGGGAGAGTCTTACACTAGTCTGTTCCACAGGCTGAGACAGCTGGACATGCTAAGACCAATACAATCCAAGCTACCCAATCCTCCCCCAAAGAATCTGGACTACACCATTAGCTGTGAGTATTGCTCTGGTACACCAGGACATGATACGGAAAAATGTTGGCATTTAAAAAATGCAATACAAGAGTTGATTGATACTAATAAAATTGAGGTTCAAACCCCCGAAGCTCCCAATATCAACAGAAATCCAATGTCAGCCCATCAGGAGGCCAATATGATAGAAATCATACAAGTTGATAGGGAGACAAAGAAGCCGTCACAAACTGTCATGTTGATCAGGTCTCATGAAGCCAAGCCAGATAAGCAGTTAACAGAGGAGAAGCCGGTACCTAAGCAGAACAGAAAAGGTGATGAACCATCTGTGGTAGTCGAAAAGGGGTCTCCGAGCAAAGTTGACACAAAGCAGGAAAGGTTGAAAGTGATAGTACCAAGGGTTGCCAGCAAACCCATTAAAGTCGTGGAAGGAGCCCGTAACCTGTAACCCAGCTACCAGTGATCAACAACAAAGCTATTCCATGGAACTATGAACGGGTGACTGTAATGTACAAGGGAAAAGAAGTTAAGGAAGAAGTCTGTGAGGTGCAAGGCTTGACTCGTTCGGGAAGATGTTTTACTCCCGAAGAGTTAAGAAAAACTAAAAATAATCCAACACCCAATAAAGAGAGCTGTGACGGAAGAAGAAGCGGAAGAGTTTTTAAGAAAAATGAAACTCCATGACTATTCTGTTGTGGATCAATTGAAGAAGACACCCGCTCAAATTTCATTGTTGTCATTACTGATCCATTCAGAGGAGCACCGTCTGGCTTTGATGAAAATCCTGAATGAGGCTCATGTTCCTGAAAAAATCTCTGTAAATCATTTGGGAAGAATAGCCAACAGAATCTTTGAGGCAAACAGAATTACATTTTCTGATGATGAATTGCCTGTGGAAGGTACCGAGCACAACAGAGCTCTTTACCTCACCGTGAAATGTGAAAACTCCGTAGTAACCCGGGTATTGGTTGACAACGGGTCGAGTGCAAACATCTGCCCTCTCTCCACTTTAAGAAAATTGAAAATCAAAGAGGAGAGGATCCAGAAGAATAGTATTTGCGTACGGGGGTTTGACAGTGGAAGCAGAGATTCATGTGGCGACATAGTGTTGGAATTGACAATAGGGCCAATTGAATTCACAATGGAGTTTCAAGTACTGGACATAACTGTTTCTTATAACTTGTTGTTGGGTCGACCATGGATCCATGCTGCTAAAGCAGTCCCGTCAACACTACACCAGGCGGTCAAGTTTGAATGGGATCATCAAGAAATAGTTGTGCATGGGGAAGAAAGTTTAAATGCTCACAGCAGTGCCATTGTACCGGTCGAGGGAATAGAAAATGACCAGGGACCATGGGTATACCAAGTGTCCGATACAGTGTCGGTAGAGAAAATTCCAGAGGGGAAGTACCTTCCGAATCCAAAGATAACCTCTGCATCAGTCATGGTAGCCTATGAAATGTTAAAAAATGGTTTTATACCCGGCAAAGGTCTGGGCTCATCTTTGCAAGGAATTATACAACCAGTATCTCTCCCCGAGAACTGGGGAACATTTGGTTTGGGATTCATACCCACTGTCACCGACGTGAGAAAGGCCAGAAAGCTGAAACAAAAGGCATGGGTTCTTCCAAAACCAGTCCCACATCTGTCAAAGTCTTTTGTCAAGACCGGTGCTAAAAATCGCCCGATAACAACAATTCCTAAATCCCGGGTCAATCCTGAGGAGGAATTAATTGAAAGGTTCGAGAAATTGTTTAGTGATGTGAATATGTTGGAAAGCGGAGAAGGGTGTAGCAACGCAGAAGTTCAATTCGTTGGGCCAGAAACAAAGCTCAATAATTGGAAAGCCACTCCTCTCCCAATTCGAAAGGAGTCTTGGTAGTTTATTTTGATTTTCTTTCAGTTTGTTTGGGTTACTTCAGGGTTGTAATCCCAAAGCTTATCTTACAGTTTGTTTGAAGTGTGCAAACCTTGTTATCTTTCATCATCCAATAAAAAGCAGTTTCCTTTTTATTATCATTCCTGATAGTTTTCTTTTCTTTTTCTTCTTTCCTGTACAGTTCTTTTTACGCTGGCTCTAGTGATATGGCATGCATGAGGAATCCTCAGCCCAGTCTTAAAAATCAATCTGGTTCCGAAATAATAATTCAAGAAATATATTGTGATTATGAATCAGAATATGATGAAGATGAGGCTTTTGAAGAGATTAGTAAAGAGTTAATTCATTTTGAAGAAAAAACCAAACCTAACTTGGGTGATACCGAAGACATCAATATAGGGGACACGGATAACATCCAAGAGACTAAAATAAGTGTCCACCTTGAACCAGAGATACGGGAAGAGTTAATTAAAACACTCATAGAATTCAAAGATGTTTTTGCATGGTCGTATGACGACATGCCAGGTTTGAGCACTGACTTAGTGGTTCACAAATTGCCCACTGATCCAACGGTGCCTCCTGTCAAACAAAAATTAAGAAAGTTCAAGCCTGATATGAGTATGATAATTAAGGAATAAATCACCAAACAATTGGAGGCAAAGGTCATTCGAGTCACTCGATACCCTGTTTGGTTGGCTAATATCGTTCCTGTGCCAAAGGAAGACGGCAAGATCAGAGTATGCGTCGACTACCGCAATCTCAACAAAGCAAGTCCGAAGGATAATTTCCCATTACCCAATATCCATATTTTGATCGATAATTGTGCCAAGCATGATATAGGATCTTTCGTGGATTGTTATGCCGGGTATCATCAAATTCTAATGGATGAAGAAGATGCAGAAAAGACGGCATTCATCACACCATGGGGAACTTATTGCTACCGGGTAATGCCATTCGGTTTGAAGAACGCCGGAGCAACCTACATGAGAGCGATGACCACAGTGTTTCATGATATGATACACAAGGAGATTGAGGTATACGTGGACGATGTGATCATAAAATCAAAGCATCAGGCCGACCACGTTGGGGATTTGAGGAAATTCTTCTTAAGACTTCGCAGGTACAACCTCAAGCTTAACCCTGCCAAATGCGCATTTGGAGTTCCATCTGGAAAGTTGCTGGGATTCATAGTCAGTCGGCGAGGCATCGAGCTAGACCCATCAAAAATCAAAGCCATCCAAGAATTGCCACCTCCAAGGAACAAAACTGAAGTAATGAGTTTGTTAGGGAGGTTGAATTACATCAGCAGGTTTATTGCTCAGCTCACGACAACCTGTGAGCCTATTTTCAAATTGTTGAAAAAGGATGTTGCGGTCAAATGGACCGATGAGTGTCAAGAAGCGTTTGATAAGATAAAAGGATACTTGTCAAACCCACCCGTGCTGGTCCCACCGGAGCTAGGAAGACCTCTAATTCTTTACTTGACGGTCTTGGAAAATTCGTTTGGTTGTGTATTGGGGCAACATGACCTCACCGGCAGAAAAGAACATGCCATCTACTACCTTAGCAAGAAATTCACAGCTTATGAGGTTAAGTATACTCATCTAGAGAAGACATGTTGCGCCCTGACTTGGGTAGCTCAAAAATTAAAACACTATTTGTCGTCCTACACTACTTACCTCATTTCGCGTCTGGATCCGTTGAAATATATTTTTCAAAAGCCTATGCCAACGGGAAGACTTGCAAAGTGGCAGATATTGCTCACAGAATTTGACATCATCTATGTGACTCGGACTGCAATGAAAGCCCAAGCACTGGCCGATCATTTAGCTGAAAACCCGGTCGACGAGGAGTACGAGCCATTGAAAACCTATTTTCCCGATGAAGAAATAATGCATATCGATGAGATGGAGCAAATTGAAAAACCTGGCTGGAAACTTTTCTTTGATGGGGCCGCTAACATGAAAGGAGTCGGGATAGGAGCTGTAATCATTTCTGAAACAGGGCATCACTATCCTGTTACGGCTCAACTACGATTTTATTGCACCAATAATATGGCTGAATATGAAGCTTGTATTTTGGGGTTAAGGCTAGCCGCAGACATGGGTATCCAGGAAATCTTAGTCATGGGAGATTCGGATCTTCTGGTACATCAAATTCAAGGAGAATGGGAAACCCGAGACTTGAAGCTCATACCATACCGACAATGTCTACATGATCTTTGTCAGCGGTTTCAATCAGTGGAGTTCCGGCATATTCCAAGGATCCATAATGAGGTTGCCGATGCATTGGCTACCCTGGCATCAATGTTGCACCATCCGGACAAAGCTTATGTATATCCACTACATATTCAAGTCCACGATTAGCACGCTTATTGCAATATGGTTGAAGAGGAATTTGACGGTGAACCGTGGTTCTACGACATCAAGGAGTATATCAGGATGGGGATATATCCAGCACAAGCCACAGGGGATCAAAAGAGAACCATTAGGCGATTGGCAAATGGATTCTTCTTAAGCGGAGGAGTTTTGTATAAAAGAACACCAGACCTTGGATTATTAAGATGCATAGATGCCAGACAAGCTACAGCTGTCATGTCGAAAGTACATTCGGGAGTTTGCGGACCCCACATGAGCGGATATGTGTTGGCAAAGAAAATCCTCCGAGCTGGTTACTATTGGCTTACCATGGAGCGAGATTGTATCAGTTTTGTGCGCAAGTGTCATCAATGCCAGATACACGGAGATTTGATTCATTCTCCACCATCCGAGTTGCACACAATGTCGGCACCATGGCCCTTCGTTGCCTGGGGCATGGATGTGATTGGACCAATTGAGCCGGCAGCATCCAATGGGCACAGGTTCATTCTGGTAGCCATTGATTATTTTACCAAATGGGTTGAGGCCAAAACATTCAAATCAGTGACCAAGAAAGCTGTGGTCGATTTTGTTCACTCAAATATCATATGTCGATTCGGAATCCCAAAGGTGATCATCACAGATAACGGTGCTAATCTTAACAGTAACTTAATGAAGGAAGTATGTCAACAGTTTAAGATTACACATCGCAACTCTACCCCATATCGGCCCAAGGCGAATGGAGCAGTCGAGGCAGCCAACAAAAACATAAAGAAGATACTTCGGAAAATGGTAGAAGGTTCAAGACAATGGCATGAAAAACTACCATTTGCGTTATTGGGATATCGCACTACTGTTCGCACTTCAGTAGGAGCAACCTCCTTATTTGTTGGTATATGGCACTGAAGCAGTAATTCCTGCAGAAGTTGAGATTCCTTCCCTTCGGATCATCGCCGAAGCAAAGATTGATGATGATGAATGGGTCAAAACCCGTCTGGAATAGTTAAACTTGATTGATGAAAAACGATTGGCCGCAGTATGTCATGGCCAATTGTATCAAAGAAGAATAGCAAGAGCATACAACAAAAAGGTGCATCCCACGGAAGTTTGAAGTGGGTCAACATGTGCTGAAACGTATTCTTCCACATCAGGTTGAGGCAAAAGGCAAATTTGCCCCAAATTGGCAAGGACCATTCATTGTGACCAGAGTATTATCGAATGGTGCACTATGCTTAACAGATATTGAAGGCAAATGCATAGACATGGCTATCAATTCTGACGCGGTAAAGAGATATTATGCATAACTTTTTGAATGTTTGTATTTAGCATTATTTCGAAGATTGGAATGACAAAGGCAATTTATTCTGCTATCCAAACACTATACCCTTTGCTTCCCCTTTGAGCCATATTTGTTTCTTTCCTACCCTCTCTTGGAATCGATGAAAATCAAATATATATATATATAAAAAAATCACTATTATTGTAGTGAACTACGTTTGACCTGATTCCTCAAAGAAGGATACGTAGGCGCCTCACGGCTCGGTCATAGGGTGCACGATATGCATAATGTGCACAAAAAGAAACATTAAGAGACCCCAATCAAGAAACTGGGGCAGGAATTGTATTGGAAATAAGAAAAAGATTCCAAGAGTTGTAATATCAAAGCTGTTTAACATTTTTGATACCTTTCCATTTTCAACCACATACCAAAAAGACCTTTCGATCAATCTTAGAAAAGTGTTGAGTCAAGAAAATGAAGATGGTTCATAACACTCTGGTCCAAACAAGAAAAGAAAGTAAAAATGAGAGAGTCTTATAGGTGAAAACTCACACGGGCACCGTAAGACGACGGAAGATGAAAGAAAGTAAAATGAGAGAGTCTTATAGGTGAAAACCCACACGGGCACCGTAAGACGACGGAAGATGAGAGAAAGTAAAATGAGAGAGTCTTATTGGTGAAAACCTTCACAGGCATCATAAGGCGAAAAGGAAGTAAAAAATGAACAAATGAGGAAGGCTTGTCGGTGAAAACTCTTTGCGATATTGCAAGTCAAACATGTGTGTAAAATGAAAAATGAAGTTGGGTTATGGAAATTTTGGGGAAAACAAAATGAGACAATCAAAAGGAGATTGATTAAAAGACTGGGTTGATTAATCCAAAATGCATACCATGATCATTGGTGCTAGTGACTCCAATCAGATAAGTCCTTTATTTTTTCTCCCACAGTCATCCAAATTTGGATTTTTCTTTTCATTCTAGATTTTCGAAATCGTCATGTTTTCGTCACTAATAATCTTACTTCTAAAGCTTTTGAGATGAGTTTTATTCCAAACAAATAAGAAGGAATGTCAAGGTATACTACCAAAATTCAGGGTTGCATAGGACAGAAATACGGCCATGATGGGCAGGAGGTAATAGGATAAAAAATAAGATATGGGTGGAAGAAAAATGGAATCAAAAGTGGATCAGCAATGTCAGGAGAGACATATGATTATGATTAAAAGGGTTTGAAGTAAAAACAACAGTTGGTGATCCTATAGTCAAGGATCAATTACAAGGACAAAACAGTCATTTCAACCATTCCAAGGCGATAAAACAAGACGAAGAGAAGCCCCACCATCGGCAAGAATGCCCCAGTTAACCACCCTGCTTTAAACTAACGAAGTTTTCTTTGATTTAAAACAGGGGCAAAAACAACATTTGTGTCAGGAAACACCCGGTAAAAAATTTAAGAAGAAATCAGGCGTCCACCTGGAGAATGAGGATGAAAAATTAAGAAGAAGTCAGGCGTCCACCTGGAGAATGAGGATGAAAAATTAAGAAGAAATCAGGCGTCCACCTGGAGAATGAGGATGAAAAATTCAAGAAGAAGTCAGGCGTCCACCTGGAGAATGAGGATGAAAAAATTTAAGAAGAAGTCAGGCGTCCACCTGGAGAATGAGGATGAAGAATTTAAGAAGAAATCAGGCGTCCACCTGGAGAATGAGGATGAAGAATTGAAGAAATCAGGCATCCACCTGGAGAATGAGGATGAAAAATTTAAGAAGAAATCAGGCGTCCACCTGGAGAATGAGGATGAAGAATTTAAGAAGAAATCAGGCGTCCACCTGGAGAATGAGGATGAAAAATTTAAGAAGAAATCATGCGTCCACCTGGAGAATGAGGATGAAGAATTGAAGAAGAAGTCAGGCGTCCACCTGGAGAATGAGGATGAAGAATTAAAAAAGAAATCAGGCGTCCACCTGGAGAATGAGGATGAAAAAATTTAAGAAGAAGTCAGGCGTCCACCTGGAGAATGAGGATGAAGAATTCAAGAAGAAGTCAGGCGTCCACCTGGAGAATGAGGATGAAAGAATTAAAAAAGAAATCAGGCGTCCACCTGGAGAATGAGGATGAAGAATTTAAGAATAAATCAGGCGTCCACCTGGAGAATGAGGATGAAAAATTGAAGAAATCAGGCGTCCACCTGGAGAATGAGGATGAAAAATTAAGAAGAAGTCAGGCGTCCACCTGGAGAATGAGGATAAAGAATTAAAGAAGAAATCAGGCGTCCACCTGGAGAATGAGGATGAAGAATTGAAGAAGAAATCAGGCGTCCACCTGGAGAATGAGGATGAAGAATTAAAAAAGAAATCAGGCGTCCACCTGGAGAATGAGGATGAAAGATAAAGAAGAAATCAGGCGTCCACCTGGAGAATGAGGATGAAGAATTAAAGAAGAAATCAGGCGTCCACCTGGAGAATGGGGATAAAAAAATTAAAGAAGAAGTCAGGCGTCCACCTGGAGAACAAGGACAAAGAAAGGAGGAAATCAGGCATCCACCTGGAGAACAAGGACAAAGGAAGGATGAAAAAGGAAGCAGAAGTCAGGCGCCACCTGGAGAATAAGGGAATACAATTGAAGCAACAGAAGTCAGGCGCCCACCTGGAGAACAAGGGAATATAATTGAAGTATTGAAATCAAAAGCCCGCTCATATGAGAAAGGAGCACACTTAGAGTCAATAAAGCAGAGGAGTCCAACAAAGTCCCCAGCAGGAAACAACAAGAGTCCCAAACAGAGAAAGAAAATACGGGACACAATGAAAGGGAATGCGGAATAAGCCAAATGCCCAAGAGTCACCAAGATATCAAGACAACAAGAAACGCAAGGGCATGATCTAGATAAGATTTTATAATTCATGTGCCATAGTCTAGTTTAGCTTTTTGTATTACCTTTGAAGCAAGATGTAATAAGGAGTTCAGCAAGCAGTAAAAGCAGCACAAAACAGCAGTAACTTCACAGTCCCATGGTAGTCCCAGCTACCCAAAATTTCCCGAACTACATTGACCTGATTCCTTTATAGCCAAGGATATGTAGGAAACCTTTGAAGCAGAGGTTCGGTCAAATCTTTCAAAAAATGCTTCCCACAGAGTATTTGAACGGGCAAAAATTGCTCGTATCCGCTCACTTTATCTTTGCACGAAAACTCTTTGAGTTTCCGCACAAAGAGGGGCAGCTGTGAGCACGTGATTTTTGCCTCACAAAAACTACTCCAAAATAAATCAAAAATAAAATTAATCTCTTTTACTGTGCAATTTTTAGAATTTGTGTGGTGTTTGTTAATTATTTGTGTTGTCCGTAAATGTTTGCTTTGTTATAATTAAACAAAAATAAAAATAAAAATACATGTTTCATGCATATCTAGGATTTAATTATGCATTTAATAATTGATTAAAAATAAAATTACAAAAATATGCATTTGTTCTAATTTTAATGTTTCACTATGTGATTAATATTTTTGTCTATGTGTTAATAATTGTTAAAGGTTGATTAATGTCTTGTAAAGTTAATTCTTGTTTTTATAATTTTAATTAGGATTTTAATAATTAAATTGGAAATTAAATGGGCAAAACGGATCTGGGCCAAAAATCCTAAACAAAAATCAGCCCCAAACAATTTAACCCTCCACAGCCCAATCCCAACACTCCCATATCCGGTCCAATTCAAACGAACCATAACGACAACGTTTGGTCGTCCTTCATCAAGGGCCGTTGGATTAAATCCATCCAACGGCTGAGATCCTACAAACCTAACCCATAATCCTTACCCGATCCAGTACCCGGTTCAACCTGTCCCCCCAACTTAAACCAAACGACATCGTTTGGTTAAGTAAATAGATCCTGGCCATTCATTCTGCCTGATCTAACGGTCAGCATCAATCCACCCCGTCCCTATATAAGTCCAAATCCCTACCCCGGTCCCCTAACTAAACACCCCCCTCTTCACTATTCATCATCTTCTCCGAAAGCACACCCCTAACCCTAGCCGCCCTAGCATCCCATCGCCTGAAACCCGGCGGCAACAATGCCGCCGGTCACCACCTTAACACCCCAGACTCCTCACAACCCCCTCTTTACGGATCCAGGATTAGTTTCCTTTGAATCAGACCCCAACTCTTCGAATCTTAAATCGAAGGTTGGTCTGAAAACTCAACCCTCTCCGATGGTCTCCAAATTCACACTGTAGCTTCCCCTAACTACCCTAGCTATGGATATAGTGTTGGTTTGGTTCGAATCCCCTCAGAACTCTTTGAATCTTCTTTTGAAGGTTCGAATCAAATATGAACTCACTCAGATTCCTTCCAAATTAACATCAAATGACCCCTAGGCTTCCCTCACCCTTGTGTCATCTTTGGTTCCCTTCGAATCTGCCCAGAAGTGTTCGAATTTAAGATCCAAGAATCAGAAACCCTAAAAATTTCAATTTTTGGGTTCTGCCCCAAATTAAATAAAAGGTTGGGGTCTAATCGACCTTAGTCGAAGTATTTTCAGTTGAAAATACTTCGACTAAGGTCTGTTTGATTTCAAAAGTTCAAATCCAAGTTGCCCCTGTGTCCGTGTGTATTTGAAGAAGTAAAGGTATTTTCCCTATTTTTCTTTTGTTTCCTATGTGTATAATGTTGTTTGTTTTAGTAGCTGGTGTAATTTTTTCATATTTGTTTGTTTGATTCTATGATTCTATCTCATACCTGTTTTATTTGATCAGAATTATAGCAATATTTCTGTTTGTTATGATTGTTTATAATGTGTATAATCAACTCGATTAAGTTCGTCGATTATTTATATTATGAATTCTCGTTTATGATAATACTGATTGAAACAATCTGTTTCTATTTTTATAGACTGTTTGTTGACAAATGTTGTAGATAATCAGTTTAATTAATACTCGTCAGTTAAATCACCTTTGTTTATATTTCAATGAGTCTGTCAAAATAAATGTTGTGTATATATTGTTTCCTGAACATTAAGTTTCAGGGCATTGTCAGTATATTGACAATGCTCCTGTGTTTGTTTGATTTTAGTTCAAAGTTGAAGTTCAGTTTGAATTAGTGTACTGAATTCAGTGTAATATTATTGTGATGTTAAGTTTGAATTCAAGTTTACAAGGGTTGATTAGATACAACTGTGTTAGGAAATTGATTAGGATTGGTTCTAGCTGTTTAAATCAGAAGGATAATTAAGCCTGAACAGATTTTAAAATCTGTTTTGTAATAGATTCTGATTTTGTATTAATGGGCAGTAATAACAGTAGGATTTCAGGGCATTTCTGGGAATGAAACAGTAAAAAACAGTATTAGTGCTAGTGTGCTGAAAGTGGAATGTTAGTGACTGTTAATCTAATAGGATAATAGGAAACCAAAGGAAGTGGAGGGGCTGAAAATAAAGTAAAGGTATCCTTAGTGCTGTTTGAATAAGAAAAAGCAGTTCAGTGGCAGATTTTAAGGGAAAATCTGCCTTAGATAACAAAAGGGGGTCCAGGCAGCACTTAAGAGAGGGGGGCAGACCTGTATAAATACAGGGACAAACATTAGAAGAAAGGATCTGATTTTTAAGGCATTAGGGGAAGAAGGGAATTTTAAAAGAGAGATCAGATTTTAGAAAGAGAGATTTTGAGATAGATCAGATTTTTTTAGAAGAGGGAGACAGAGAGAAATCTGAAAATAGAGAGAGATACATTGAGAAAAATCAGAAATAGAAAATCTGAAAAAAGAGAGAGGAAGAAAACAGAAAAAGAAACAAAAAAGAGAACACACACACACACATACAATCTGAAACAAACGTAGAAGAAGAAAAGAAAAATCAGAAACATTGTTTTCTGGAATCTGCCCGGGTCTGTTTATTGGTATTGTTTGTTTCAAATCTGAAATTTTTCTTAAAATTTCGTTACTGCTCGTCTGGTTTCACGGGTCTTGATCAAACCTGCTGAGTTATTGGTATATTATGTTGCTTTGTTACTGCTGCTACTGCTGAAATCTACTTCTTCTACCTTTAATTCCAGGTACATATCTGTAAACTCATGTCATGCAAAGCTTTCAACATGACAAATAAATGAACCTCGAATTGTAATTCTGTCTTCAATACATTTGAGTTCGTTAGTTTAAATTTCAGCTTTGCTTCATGTTGGTTAACTAGTAGTGAGTTCGACACGATGACTATAAATTAATTGTCTTATTTTGAAATTCGTATAAAAGCTTTGTAATAGTGTTATCCATTTCGAAATCTCATTAGTTTAGCTATATTTGAACTGTCAAAATAAGGAACATGACAGAAAGTTGGCCATTATTTAAACTTTATGGTATTGTTAGTTAGGTATAGCATGATATGGAAATATCAAGGAAAAATACATTATTAGTCTATTTTGTTAGTTAGTTAGTTGTTGTTTAAAGCTATATGACGTTGGCTGCATTTTGCTATATTATGGCATAATAATGGTTATGTTTATAATCAATAGTTGAAAGATGCGTTAGTAAAATTCGCTATGTTCACAATGTCGAAATATGGCGAATAATGTTGTATGCAATATCATTTTATTAAGTCCGCAGGTAGATTTGTTCTCTTTCTTAATAACAAATGGCCTAAGAATTTATATAATGCGAAAGTTAGTGTTTAGCAATAGTTCACATAGATTGAGAATCAAATTGATTTTATTATATATATATATATATCCCAAACTCAATCATAAGCCGAATTCACAAGAAATAATCATGCATATTGTTTTAAGAACAAGTGATGTAGAAGGAGATTAGACTTATATATTGTACTAACTTTAAGAAGATAAAATAGCCTTTGCTGTAAATAAAATAATGAAAATTCTTCGAAAACATCTCTTCCTTTCATAAATCAATTTTTTTAGTTTCATACGCAATTCATTTTTTAGCACATACGTATTGCATTTACGAGAAAAATGATAGTATTAATTACGCGTTGTTCATTTTTACTCCATAAATACGAATGATTTTTTTTGCGGAATATAATTCATAAATATATATATATAAAAATATATATATATATATATAATCTGTGGTTGACCCTCAATAAATTGAGAATTCTCTTCAAGAAATTTAGAGGCGTCTCAAATAATGATTTACCATGACCTTTCATATAAAAATAATATGGATGTAATAAACAATTTGTAAACAAATTTACACTACCATCAAGAATATTTTTGTGATTAGGGATACGTTTGCGTAATCTGATTATATTTCTAAAAGCAATTCGGATTATGCGTTCGCGCAATTTCGATCGAATATTTAATAAAAGGGATTTCTCGGAGAATATCATTATCAATTTCATAAAAACTCGAGATGTGAGGTTCACTACTTAATTATACAAAAAAGACGACGGTGTTCTTAATTTTAATTTAAATTTCGAACGTATGGTATATTTTTATAATAAAAATATAAAAAATATTATCAACCTTTTGTGTACACGTATGCGTGGCACGATTCTCTATGATTATAAAAGGTATATAATACGAATATACGTACGCGTGATTCGTTTATATAATTGTAAACAATCTAAAAAAAAGCGGTAATAAAATCAAGTAGCAAGAAAAAGGGTATTTAGTAAAATCAAGATAATTAAGCCAAGAATAAAAACAGTTGAGCGACCGTGCTAGAACCACGGAATTCGGAAATGCCTAACACCTTCTTCCGGATTAACAAAATTCCTTACTCAGGATTTCTGGTTCGCAGAATAACAAACAGAGTCATATTCTCCTCGATTCAGGGATTAAAACCGGTGACTTGGGACGCCTTAAAATTCCCAGATGGCGACTCTGAAACAAATAAACCAATCCCGTTTCGACTGTCCTTTAATTGGAGAAAACTCCCTACGCACCCTCGCGGGCGCGGAAAAAGGAGGTGTGACACCTGCTTGGATGAGGGTTTCTCAACCTTGAAATCATCCGTAATAGAACAACCCCCGGGAATAAACACTTTCAAAGGGGCTAGAGAGTCGGTTCGGTGGCTACCGATTTAGTGGCAGCCACATCGAGAGCAGTTGCCTCGATGATAACTATCTTGGGATCGACCGCCTTAGTACCAGCGGCTGGTTGGGAAGATGAAAAGACAGCCTGTTGGGGAACTGAATTTGAAGTTTTAGCCATTGTTGGCTCGTAAAATTTGAAGGTTTGAAGAAGAAGTATAGAGATTTGGAAGAACAAGTTTGAAGGTTGAACAACGGGATATGAAGAATTTAAGAAGATCTGGGCAAGAATCTAAGAACAATTATGAAGATTTAAAGATCAAAAGATGAAGGTTTGAAAGAAGTTGATGATAGCTGGGAAACTCAGAAGTAAAGGCTTGGTCGAAAAGTAGAAAAATAACAAAAGGTAGAAGCTTTTATAGGAAAGTAGGCAACGCTTCGCATTCGAAGGCAACCAGCTGATGATTGACACGTGTTCGAAGCCAGAACGATGTAACTGATGGGATGTTTCGGCTCCTTCAGCGTAACGTACGGAGGAAGGAACCGGAGAACATCTATCATTTCCCATCGGTTCGCAAACCTACTCTTTGAAAAATGAGGGGACTATATATACACGGGTAAAACCGGGGCTAATGAATACCCCAATTTCCAGGTGAGGCAAACGAAGTGAGGACATGACCGCAAGGAATCAGAATCGAAGCTAGGAGCCTCTCGCATCATTGTCCGACCAATACACTTGCCCTCGAAGCTATCGAGACCACGCCCCCTGGGTCCGGTTCGAGCTCCAAGACCTTGAAGAGCATTACCAAACTACCATGCACGATTAACAAAAGGTCATGATATCCGTTTCCAATCGGATATCACGGCGTGAATCTCGGCCCGTATTAATGGTGAATTAGTAATTAGCGAAAAGGAAGATTTTTACCTTTTTTAGAATTGTTCTTAGGGTGAATCTCCCCTACTATATAAAGGGGAAGCTAATTATTCATTAGGGACATTGTAACACGCATATCAAGGCAATATACATTTGTTTCCTCTCCTTCTAAAGATTATTCTGAGTTCTTAGTTTTGTTCATAGCCCTTCCTAAGTGTTTGGTTCCAAATTGAATGCAGGTTAACTACTTGGATCATAACCGAGCCCGACCTCAGTCTTATAACTGGTTTGACCGTTTATTACATCTTTGATTTGTTCATTTAATGCTATTAATCACTTTTATTGAATTAATCCACATATCCTTAGGCCACAATAGCAAAAACATCAACTGTGTGAAAAAAAACAGCAAGAATTTTAAGTGTGGATTCATTATGCGCAACATATAGCCCTAGAGAAAATCGGTTGATACAACTTTTAGAGAGTTACCAATTTGTGCAGCATTCCAACACAAAACAAACAGATGGGAAGTATAGATGACTCAACAAAACAAGTTTGTAATTGATAAGTTACGCGATTATGGTTTTGATGATTTGTCAAACTTTGTTGAGGAACTAGAGAGGAACATGATGCATTTAGTTCCTTTACACCTGTTATGATATGATTTGTTGACTAGCCAAACGTCCTCGAGAAATCAGATAAGGAAACAAATAAGGGAACAAATAGGATCAGTGCCTCAATTGTCGTACAGTCAACTCTTCAGCTGTAAAAGTTATTTCACTGTACCGACTAGCAACAGTATAGTGGCACAGTCGTTGCTGCTAGAGGCCAAACCAAAAGATGTAATGTCCCTATGGTTTCACACATGCTCTCTCATATATAAACAACATTATACAAGGGTTGACCTGACATTTGATAATCTAAAAACCTATCATCTTAAGTGCCAGCCACCAATGTTTCCTCCAGGTGCACTCAAGAACAACGCTGCTACAAACCAAGTACCATATCCCAACAATGAAGATGTCTTGAGTCCTTATGTTTATTGAGTCTTTGTCTTTTGTTCTTTACTTGTAAACCTACACGGCTTTCTAGAAGTATTTTGTAGGACATCATTTAACCTTATTGTTTTGGTTGTTTAACTAGAGTTAGTCAAGAGTGTTGCTTTGTAATAGAGTTATTGCAAATGACTTACAATAGAGTTACTTGTAAGGGGTGAGGGATTAATAGTTTAATTCCTAGATTGCAATAAGTTGTAATATGAAGTTTGCTCAGTTTAGTGGAGTTGAAATAACTGGGGTAGTTCGTGGTTTTTAATCCCTTGAGCAAGGAATTTTTCACGTAAATATCATGTGTTCTTTACTTATTGCTTGTTTACTGTGGGAACTGATATAGAATTTAGTTCTCTATACTGTTTGATGGACCCTTAGTTTTTATTAATTAGTATGAGAATAGGTTCTTTCTAAAAGGTTAACACCTAGAAAAGATCTTTATCATGACTGCTCCACCAAACCTCGAGGAAGGATAATCGACCACGAGACCTCCAAGATTAAACGACAAGTACTATGGATGGTAGAAAACGAGAATGCATGACTTCATCATGGCCGAGGACTCAGAGCTATGGGATATGATTTGTGATGGTCCTTTATTCCCATGAAAGTTATTAGAGAGGGAACAAGGACTGTCCCAAAGACGAGAAAGGAATATAACGATGCTGATAGAAAGGCTGTTGAAAAGAACTTCAAGGAAAAGAAGATTCGTGTTTGTGGTATTGGACCAGATGAATATAATTGTGTCTTAACGTATGAGTGTGCAAAAGAGATCTGGAAAGCTCTCAAAACTGCCCATGACGGAACTACTCAGGTTAAGCAGTCAAAAATAGATATGCTTACCACTGAGTATGAGTTTTTCAAAATGAAGGAGGATGAGTCAATTCAAGATATACACACACGCTTCACCTCCATTATTAATGAGCTACATTCTCTTAGAGAAGTCATCCCAACAAACAAGCTGGTCCGGAAGATACTCAGAGTTCTACTAGGTTCATGTGAATGGGGTAACAAATAACTACATTTACAACAGTATCGACAAATTGTTATGTGGCACATTGCCAAAAATACTTGCCAAATAATTGTTGCTATAATATAAGGATGCTCAAGTTTAAGGTGTTCAATGTCTCATCATAAGTAAGTAAAAGGACCAAGTCATTCACTTTTTTTTTTGGATTAAAGGATTGCTTATATCTAGTAACTCATGGGAGCCAAGTAATATATCTTGATTGTACTCAAGTTTATTATCGTGTCACAAAAAATGTATAAGAGACAACAATAACAATAACAATAACCTAGTAGAATCTCATTAGTAGGGTTTGAGGAGGGTAGAGTGTTTGTAGGCCATACCCCTATCCTCGAGGGATAGAAAGGCTGTTTCCGGCAGACCCTCGACTCAGAGATAATAGATTCGTAACAAAAACAAAAATCAGAAAAGCAGTATCGGCTTCGTAAAAAACAGCAAATAAATGGAAAAGCAAAAAAAATAATAGTGTGAAACACAACAAAAACCGCTAACAGTCCTAGACAAAACACTATTAGACTAGCCGGCACAACGAGGAAAAATGCTCGGCTACCTCTAACATACAATCCTAATGCTCGATCTCCACACACTACTATCAAGGGTCATGTCCTCAAAAATCTGAAGTCGCGCCATGTCCTACCTGATCACCTCGCTCCAATTCTTATTATGCCGCCCTCTGCCTGTTCTCATACCTGCCAAGCATCTAGGCTCCTCATTCCGAATCTTATCCATCCTAGTGTTCCTGCACATCCATCTCAACATCCTCATTTTTGCTACTTTCATCTTCTGGATATGTGAAATCTTGACTGGCCAACACTCAACCCCATATAACATGACCGGTCTAACCACCCCTCTATAGAACTTACCTTTAAGTTTCGGTGGTACATTCTAGTTACACAGGACTCCAGACGCTAACCTCCATTTCATCCATCCCACTTCGATACGGTGCGTGACATCCCCATCAATCTCCCCATCTCCCTGGATAATTGACCCTAGGTACTTGAAACTCTTTCTCTTAGGGATGACTTGTGAGTCAAGCCTCACATACCCGGTGTATTTTTATAGGTGAAGTTTGAGGAGGGTAGTGTGTACACAGACCTTCCCCCTACCTTGTGGAGGTAGAGAAACTACTTTCATTAGACCTTCGCCTCAAGAAATAGCATTTCAAAGTAGGTTCAAAAAAGAAAAACAATAGTGTCGCCAATCATAAATGCAATCCTTACAAACTTTAATTTTTATTTTCGGAGAATTTTTAACTTCATGACACGAGTGACTTATAGGGGTTTTCTTCCAAGTATTAAGCTTGAGACAAGTAATATGCTTACAAGTTAGAGTCTCCACTCAATCCAGACAGGTTCTGGCAACTGTTTGTCAAACAGGATCTCGAAAGGCAAGCCACGGAAGTATTGCTCTGTAGGGAGTAAGCACCTACTTCTCTGGATATATGATGAAAATGGGGGCTTCAACTGTGATTAACTCTAATATTATTATTGAAACTCGGAATAAGAGTTGAATACAATTTACTTCTTGATTTATAGAAGTCTACTATGAGGTACTTTATTGAAAGTCAAAATGGAATCTTTTTGCTTCGTCTATGAAAATTTACCACGAGTTTTTCTATATTAACCCAAAAAGGGATACCTTTCTTGTGTTATGGCCTATGGGGCTCTTTTTCTTAGACTAAGCGCATGATTATTGATTACCATAATATTGAATGTCACAACTCACAAGGGAATCTTCTTTTCGTTATTTGCAAAGGCTTAAAATAGCAAATTTTACGAAGGTCAGAAGGGAATCTCCATCAACGGAAGAGGAAAAGGACTTTTTTTCAGAAGATATTAAAAATTTAAAATGTCCAAAATATCCCCATAGTCTAAGCCGACTTGGTACAAGTTCGTAAAAGGAGCCAAGGACAAACTCGTCATCAAAGTTTTCAGCATCTCGTTAGTTATAAGCTGCCCCTCTATCACAAAACCCTATCACTCCATGCTCTCGCATACGATTTTTGTTTTTCCTATTTTTGTCCTAACATTTTTTCTGCAGACGCTTCCGAAACCCTAGCCCTAATTTCCCCGACCAAGATCCAACTTTTCTCTGAGATTCTGTAAGGTAAAAGCAACTTTCCTCTCAAATCTCTGATTTTTGTGCGCATTTATCCATATTTTATTTAATAGTTTACTTCGATTTTAAATTACTGATATTTTGTGATTGGATCTGGCGTATTTTGTAGTAATAGTTCATAGCAAAAGAATGGGAGAGAACAAGGAGAACGATGCATATGAAGAGGAGCTGCTCGACTATGAAGAAGATGATGAAAAACTCCCTGATTCCGTCACCGGAAAAGTCAACGGCGATTCCGCCAAAAAGTGAGATCTTCACGCCGATATTAAATATTTCTGCTTTTTCTAACTTGTTTACAGTGGAAACTATTTTCTTTAATTTTAGGCTTACGTCAATGTTTTTTATGGTTTGTTGTATTTCTTAGTAGTATTTTGTAAAATAGTTATGAAGCCTATGTTCATGCGTTATGGTTTGGCCCTACCTAGTTAGTTGATTGAAATTTATGCTTTTATGCTTTTGTTTTCCGTATTTTATGTTGGGTAAGCTACATGCTTGAGAATTTTTTGCTGCCTAAAAATTACATTTTTTTTGGGATTCTGTTTTTTTTCCTGCTTGAAATAAGCCTATATCTCTAATATTTTTATTTGTCTGTATTATTGATATGTGTATAGTTAAGAATCAGAGGTTTTTATGACCTTTTCATGTGTTTTGTGTCTGTTTATTGTAATGGAATCGAACTTGCCTAAATAGAGTGGAATAGATATTGAGGAATAATATAGCCAAACTTAGCTAGTTTGTGATTGAGCCTCAGTAGAGGCAGTTCATTTTTTATATTTTAGAGGTTAAATATTAGTATTGAAAAGAAGCAGGTCTGAGTAGATTGAAATATCAAGGATTCAGATAGTTAATTCTGACTAGTTTGGGTGGAGGCTTAAAGTGATTGATGTACATTCTTTATCTATGTTCTTGTTGACAATTTTTTTTTTGGGTGTTTGCTCTATGAATATTTCGATGGTGCTGGGATAGTCCAATGTCTATCTGACACTTTTCAAACTTGTCAATTTTTTTGTTGTATTTTCTCAATCAGTACTTAGGGGGTGTTTAATTCTCTGACCCCCTTTGATCTTCTTTGTCAAGCATTAACTTTTGTATACTTTGAATCAAGTATTAATATTATGGTCTTTTTTGGTGGATGCAGGGGTTATGTTGGTATTCACAGTTCGGGTTTCAGAGATTTTCTTCTAAAGCCAGAGCTATTGCGGGCTATTGTGGACTCTGGGTTTGAGCATCCTTCCGAAGGCAAGTTATCTTGTACCTGGACATGTTTTCCTTCCTAACTAAAATTGTCGATTTCAGTACTTTCCTGTAAAAAATTGATAATAAAATCTTTGAACTTATTTGCGGTGGCCTGTTCTAAGCATTCTCTTCCAGCAGTCTTACCTTCTTTTTTTGATAAGGTGAAGATTTTATTAAAAACATAATCAAGCTGATACTGTGAAAATACAGAGATAGTGCTGGCTTAAAAGCATTAAAATCCTAAGCGGTCTAGCATGTCCAGCATATTATGAAAATCCATAACAACATTTCCATCTTTCCAATAGTACAAATAATATAGACAACTATATTTCACACATTGCAGCTGCTCCTTCTTGCTTTCAAAACACCGATTATTTCTTTCTTTCCATATCGTCCAAGCTATACTAAGAGGAATATCTCTCCATATTTTCTTTTAGGATGCTTCTGGACGTGCAGTTTCCCAGCACTCTAATATATTCCTGAACTTCTTAGGACTTGCCCAAAGGATGCCAAAGTTAGCCATGAACATGGACCACATCTGCCAAGTAAATTCACAATGCACAAAAATATGGTCCACAGATTCACAAGCTTTCTCACACAAGTGGCATTTGCTGCAATTATCCAACCCTTTCTCATCAAATTTTCTTGAGTCAGATATGCTTCATGGGCTACTAGCCTACCAAAACAGGCCACTTTTGTTGGGACTGTAGTCTTCCAGACCATCTTCCAAGGCCACTTTTGTGCTTGCACCGGCTGAGCAGCACTTAGTTTTGCAGAGTGAACTAACAGTAAAAGAACCTTCTTTACTAGCTTTCCAGAGTAGGCTTTCTTCTTTTTCTGGCCATAACACCACTGATTGCATCTAGTGAATAAATATATCAACCTCATGCATTTCTCTGTCAAAGAGATTCCTTCTGAACTGGAAGTCCCAACCTGTATCAGTAATTATATCAGCTAAGAGGATTTCTGGATTATTGGCCAATCTGTACAGTTTGGGAAATTGAATTTTGAGCAAACCAGAACCATCCCAATTATCTTCCCAAAGTCTGATCTTTTCCCATTGAGCACCCTCAAGCCAACGTACATGTTAAATTTCTCCCATAGGTTACAAATCTATCTCCAAACAGCTATTCCATATGGAGTCTTCACTGTTTTAGGTGCAAAGAAGCACCTAAAACATTAAAATCCTAAGCGGTCTAATAGCTTTACCATATGGAGTCTTCACCGTTTTCTACCACTGCTTTCCAGGGAGCTTTTTTCCCATCATTTAACCTCCATAGCCATTTGCATAGCAAGCGCTGATTGTGAGCTCTAAGATTTCTAATTCCCAGACCCCCTTCTTTCTTATGTTTTCACAATAAGCTAATAAGTGTGTAAAAATAAATACACGTTTGCTTCCGTTTTCTCACCAAAATAATGCTACCGTTGGTATGTGGGCAAGTACAAAGATTTAGGATTTACGGTCGAGTACAAAGCATATTCCGTGCTTTGTTTCCTCTTTCCTTAGAATCAAGCAAAAAAGGAGGGGGGATCTTTTGTGCTGAATAGAAGAAAAAAGTTATGATAACATGGATCATATGTGTTCTATGCCGTGTCCAATTCCTTTTAATTGAAAAATCAGTAGATGCAGAATTCTATCCTTTTGGCTTGTTTAGCTTGTGTATGGATTGGTGTTAGATTTTGAACGCCTCTAATTTTAACCTGGCTGGACTGTGTTTCTCTAATTTTCTTCTTTTGCCCATTTGCACATTTAGATATCCAATCCAGTATGCTTCTTTGCTAGTTGTAAGAAGTTTATAATTTTTTTTGAGTAAGACTAATGTTCGTTGGAGTAAGAGGAAGGTCATAGAAACACTGGCATTTTAGCTTTGTGAGTCTCGTCCAATTTTCCAACCGAACCTTTTATATAGCCTGTTTTCACCTTTATGCACTTGTGGGCTCAGTCCTTTATTTTACGTTGAGCTTGTAGCTTTCTATGTAGCAAATTAAACATCTTTCTTTATTAAGTGTGCGTATGCAAGTTATCTTTTATTATTATTATTGTTGTTGTTGGTGTTGCTATTGTTATTGTTGTTATCATCATCATTATTATTCTCATTTTTTGTTCTCCTTAAACCATAATATTCTTCTTTCTGGGTTGTTCTTGACAACTTCTTTCTATCTTCTGTTTTCAGGTAAATTACTCCTACCACTAGTATTTTGGAGATGTACAATGGTAAAATTTTTAAACTGAAACTGAGGTCTCGTTGGCTCCAATGTATTTGGTTCTTCATCAGTGCAACATGAGTGTATTCCACAAGCTATTCTGGGAATGGATGTTATTTGCCAAGCTAAATCTGGAATGGGGAAAACCGCTGTTTTTGTTCTTTCAACTCTGCAACAGATTGAACCTGTTGCTGGTCAGGTTGCTGCCCTGATTCTCTGTCACACTAGGGAATTAGCTTATCAGGCATGTATTCTATCTGCAAGTTTTCTGTTTTTCATTCATACGAGGTTAAATGATGTCTAATTTGCTAACCTGACAAAAAAAGATGTTTAATTTGCTAACTAACTACACTATCTGCAGATCTGTCATGAGTTTGAGAGGTTCAGCACATATCTGCCCGATATCAAGGTTGCTGTTTTCTACGGTGGTGTCAACATCAAACTCCACAAGGAGCTGCTGAAGAATGAGTGTCCGCATATTGTCGTTGGAACTCCTGGAAGAGTACTTGCATTGGCAAGAGACAAGGACCTGTCTTTGAGGAATGTGAGGCATTTTATACTAGATGAGTGTGACAAGATGCTTGAATCACTTGGTATGTCTTACCTAAGCTTTTTGTTACATAACTTTTGCTGCTAGAATTACTATCATCTTTACTCTTTGGTAATACTTTTCTTAAGTACATCTGTTGCATGCACAGACATGAGGAGAGACGTGCAGGAAATCTTCAAAATGACTCCTCATGACAAGCAAGTCATGATGTTTTCTGCAACTCTCAGCAAGGAGATTCGCCCGGTTTGCAAGAAATTCATGCAAGATGTAATGTCCTGTGGCCAGTTCTTGATTTTAGAAGTCTACCATTTTTCCATTATTTCAGCTTTCTGCAGGGGATAATAGTGTATTTTTTTGGTATAACCATTGTCTAAACTTAATTTTACTGGGGAAGTGAACAAAAATGAGGTGTCTTTGGAGCTGGTAGCTGTAAAAGCTGTGCTTTGCAGCTAATTTTTTCCATTAAGGTTGTAGTTCTATGTTTTCTTGGGTTTGTGTGTCATCTTTGTTCTTCCATGTTCTTGCCCCATAGTTAAAGATGTAAAGAGGGGTGGGAAAGATCTTTTGTGTGGAAATGGATGTCCGGAGGGTGGGGATGTTAGTGGAGAAGGGTTAATCTGGGAGGTTGATGCTTGGAGTCCTACTGGAAGCTTTTGGGTAAGCGCTGGGTAAAGGCACGTTGAGCATGGGGGACTAGTTGGGTGCTTTTACTCTTAAGCTGCAAGGAGAAAATTCACAGATGGAGGATCTTCATCCATCGTTCATTTCGTAATCAGATTCCCTTAGCTCACGAAGCTCCTAATATCCTTTACTATCACGTTTATTCCTTTCAGCCAATGGAAATTTATGTTGACGATGAGGCCAAGTTGACCCTGCATGGACTTGTACAGGTACATTATTGAAGCCTAATGTTTTGCTGTCATTTCATTACTTATCACAATCTTCCTGAAGTTGCTTCTATTTGATGGCAGCACTACATCAAATTGAGTGAAACTGAGAAAAACAGGAAGCTGAATGACCTGTTGGATGCTTTGGACTTCAACCAAGTTGTTATTTTTGTCAAGAGTGTGAGCAGAGCTGCAGAGTTGAATAAGTTACTTGTGGAGTGTAATTTTCCATCTATCTGCATCCACTCTGGCATGACTCAGGAAGAAAGGTCTGTCTGACTTCTGGTTCAACTTCTTTTGATGTTAATTACTTATGCACTCGAGGGTCGTTTGGTAGGGTATAGGAATAGTACTGAATAGGGTGTATTAGTAATGTTGGGATTAGTAATGCTAGGATTAGTAATGTTGGGATTACTTATGCTGAGATTATTTCTTATCGTTTATTTGGTTTGGTGTATTAAAAATAACATGCATTGCATTTTTTTTTTTAAAATTTTTGTTTACAAAAAGACCCTTCATGTATTAACCTGCGTTGCAAATCTTCTTTGGAAAAGGTTTTAAAAGGACAGTTTTGTTACATGCTTATCCATGTATTAAAAACCATGGTATTGCAATGCCATGGTTTGCTATGTATAATAGTAGTACTGAATAAGGTTTATAACTAGGTTGAAAAACACTATCAAATAAGGATTAATAATGCCAAAGCCAATACATGTATTGTTTTCTCTGATACATCCTACCAAACGACCCCCCAGTGTTTACTCAATGTGAATAATGATTTTAATAATTATCTGTAACCATGAGAAGTCTAGTATCAATGAGATTATCAGTTCCTCGACAAGATTCCATTTCCCCCCTAGGATTGTGGTATCGGTTGTGTGGTATTGGTTGTGTTAGAAGAACAAGGTTCTGTAGCATTTTTCTTTAATGCTTTGCCCATCTTTTCAAATCTTCCTTTCTTCCCTTTGGAGTTATTTGCTTGTGCATACATTTCATCTGATTTCTTGAAGGCTACCGTGTTTGTGTATTAGAAGGGATTTGTGCTGCTGTTAACATCTTTTATTTGCATGTTATGTAAGCTAATTCTTCCCTTGTCTGCTTGATAGACTGACACGCTACAAGGGTTTCAAGGAAGGGCACAAGAGAATTCTTGTGGCGACTGATTTGGTTGGGAGAGGCATAGACATTGAAAGGGTGAACATTGTCATTAACTATGACATGCCAGATTCTGCAGATACTTACCTTCACAGAGTATGTCCTATCTGTCCTGGAACTCATTTTTTTCAAGTTCTGAATTCTGATCTTGTCCAAGTAGTCTTATTGTTTAATCTTGAATGATAATGATAGGTGGGAAGAGCTGGTAGATTTGGAACCAAAGGCCTTGCCATAACATTTGTGTCCTCTGCATCAGATTCTGATGTTCTCAATCAGGTTGAGAGTCAGATTTCCACTTTCTTTCTCTTTTTGGCTGTATTATGATTTGTAATGCCATCCGTAGTAACATCAGTTCCTTATGCTTACACCTACTGTAGGTTCAGGAGAGGTTTGAAGTGGATATTAAAGAACTTCCTGAGCAGATTGACACTTCTACATACAGTATGTCCTTGATGTTTACTTCTGAAGTTTTGTTGGCTTTTTTCGATGTTTTCTTTTGTCTTCTTGTTGCGAATCTGATTGTGAACATACCTGCAATGGCAATGAGAAAAGAAACTTCTTGGGATAATTCCCGAGGCTTTGGTTCAACGAAAAAGCTAGTACGTTGCAGGACATGTGATTGGTACACGTCACAAGTTTGAATGCTTTGGTATTTTAGTGGAGAGTGTAGAGGTGTGGGCCATATCCATTTCGAGATTTGAATAGCGAATTGCTCGTTCATAAAAAAAGAAAATTTTCAAGTATATTTCGTACTCCATATCCTGGAAACCCTCGGTGCCTATTAGGATTTGCATGACTTCTGTAGGAGTATGTTTCCTGAAGTGGTTCGTGATATGGTACAGTAATGGTACAAAAATAGAATCCTAAGATGCAAAAATAGAATCATAATTCATCTTAAAATTCTATTGCTTTTGAGATATTCTTGGCATTATGTGGTTTATTTATTTGATCAATTTTTTCCGGGAGCTCACACTAGCATATCTTGTGTATACAGTGCCATCTTAGTGGGTTGAAGCCTTCCTAGCAAATGTTGAAGATTTGCTAGAAGATTGGGAGTGGCGGTGAAGTTTCTGCTTTATGCAATATGGTTGAATATTGAACCAGTTAATTTGAAGAATTGTGGGGAGACTTCCCCTCTGCTTTGGCACTTCTGGATTTCCTGTACCCTTATCGAACCTATGCTGTTCCTACATTAGCATGGAAATGTCTTAACATTATGATACCTAGTATTGTAGCTAGTACCCAAATGGATTATTCTGCTTTAGTTGTTTCTTCGTACTGCTGCTAGCTAATGTTATTGTGGCTAGACTCTGTTCAAAGTTTCTCGAGTTATCTTCCTCTGAAATCGTGCCTCTGCAAAATGGTGTGGCAGCTTGGTGAAGGTTTAGTATCATCTGCAGTTGCAGAAATTCATTGGGGATATCAATTTGGAATTTTTGGTTTAGTATTAACCACATGAACTTTGGTGAATTTTTGTTAGTACCATAATCGACCTTATGGAGGAAAGCTCAAGACAGGTTGAGCATTATATATGTTCTGGGGTTCTGCTAAGTCTACCTGTTATCATATTCTGGCTTAGCTTGAAGTTGTGTTGGGAGTTATTTATCTTGACAACTAATGTTTTAGTGTCCTTGTAATTAGCTATCTTTGTAGACTTGGTAGTTGTGAGTTTGGTTAAATCGACTTAAAATCTATGCTCTTTATGCTAGTTTTCTATTTCTTTAAGAATTCATGTTCAAAATGCTGTCTAACTGTTCATGTCAATTAGTTTATTGCATAAACGATGTTGCCTTGTTCCTTTGGTTAAGTTCTTTTGGCATTGTTTGATGTCTTTTCATTTTTAAACAAGTTAAATGCAAACCGACATTGTTTTGACTGTAAGTCGAGTGATGGTAATTCCAATATCAAAAGGTCGTTATGTTTTAGTTATTGCTGTTTTAACTTTTCACCAGATCAATTAGAATTAAATGAAAAGCTATCCACAATAAATGACGCACATTCAGAATCACCAGGCCGTGTAGTTCGATGGTGCCTGTTTGACCAAATCACTTGACGTAGCAAATTTTGTCCAAAGGCCAGGTAAAGCTCTGGAAAAAGAGAACTTGTTTCGTCCGTGCATTCCACGAGACACAGCCTCTGATCACGAGTTTGTTATGGAACGTATGGTCCAGATGCAGATAATCCATGAAGAAGAAGCCCGATCGAAGCAAAAAAGCCCGGCCCAAGGCCTACAGCCCATTCCCCTCATCCCTAAGGCTGCCAATGCTTAATTTTCGGTCTTCTAATCGGGAGCTGAAAATTGCCAATGTTCCATGAAACCTAGAGCATTGTCAATGTAGTTGATGGGTTTATGTTTGAATTTGATTCTGTTGAGTGATAAAGATGGTGGACTCTTTGTACCTCTACCTGATTGCAAATAATGTTTTCTCATCAACATATTTTATGCTATTCGGAGGCTAGTTTGGCGTTCTGCTAAATGTTTTGTCTGGTTTCCTCATAATATATGTAAAATACATATCAGGATTTAGATGCAACTGGTAAAGAATGAATGGGTATTGAATCTTACCCTTTTTGTTTTTGGTTTAAAAGTAGCGAGTTCATTAAGGGTATTTTCGGAATTTCACAAATAGTTACTGTTTATTGCCGTTGGGATGGTAGACAATGTTTGTTTCCGGAAGTGTATTACACGCAATGGGAGGACTAGGTCGGACATTTACTTTATAGCCACTTGAAGTAGTGGCGGATCTAGTATTTTTAAGTCGTGGGTGCTCACTGATAAAAATTCTGAAAAAAGAGGAAAATAGAGTTTAGTTAGGGTGCTCACTCAATATTTATCTAAATATTTTTATAATTAGCTATACAAATTTACTAAATCTTGTCAAAGATAATGGGTGCTTGAGCACCCAAAATCAGCATGTGGATCCGCCACTGACTTGAAGTGCCTACGTGATAATAGGCTCATACAACAACAACAACACAGTATAATCCCACTTAGTGGGGTTTGGGGAGGGTAGTGTGTACGCAGACACGCAGACCTTACCCCTACTCTGGGGTAGAGAGGCTGTTTCCAAATAGACCCTCGGCGTCATTCCCTCCAAGAACTTCCCACCTTGCTCTTGAGGAGACTCGAACTCACAACCTCTTGGTTGGAAGTGAAGGTTGCTTACCATCAGAGCAACCCCTCTTGTCGATAATAGGCTCATAGAACTTATAAAATGCCTTTAAATCTGTTTGCACATATTTAAAATAATATAAATATAAATTTTTAATTTTACTCTTCATAACATAATATTTTAGCCACATAAATATTATACCATAAGATCATAAATTCTAAAATCCATTTTTTTTTCTTTTAACTCCGCGCCTAATAAAACACATTAACATAAAATGGGTAAGAGTGAATACTATTTTTGTGAGATATATCACATGACACATGACACTGTTTTCCTTTCTAATTTCTATACGGGGCTCACAGTCAATCTCAACCCAACAATTAGGCCAGCAGCAGCGTCGATCACGGAGCTAAGTTTGGTAAAGAGGGTTTAATCGAATCACCCTTTGTAAATGAATTGCATTGTATAAAAATAGTAAATTCAACTTTTATATATATATAAACTATTGAATTTTCTTGACATAGGTTTATATTTTTTATGTGACATTTTCTTGTTTTGAATCCCCTTACTCAAATTCCTAGCTACGCAGCGCTAAAATAGTTTCAGTTCTTTGTTCTTTCCCTTTCAAGTCTTCTTCAAATGATACCTACTTTGGTCCCGCCATAGTACTATTGTCAACATTTTCAGTTGGTTAACCTCATTATTCCTAACTCAATTATCTGCTTTTTCACAATACTACCACTATATATTCACAAGCTGACTCTTCAGTTGGAGTTGAGGTATAGTTTGTAAGCCGTCCTTGGGATCGTTTACTCGTAGCAAGAGTGCTATTTACCGGTTCTTCGGGGAAATATATATTGGTCTAGCAAAAGCAATTCGAGGATTTCAATTGATCCTTGAGGTGGTGGGAGTACAATTCTTCATTTCAAGTTCCGTCACTAGTGCCTTGTATGGTTTGTTGGCGTACTCCGGTATGACAATTTTGTTTTGGGCTTCTTACGCTTTTAGTTTGCGTCAAAAACTATTTATATTTGGTAGCCGAAAAATTGTGTATACATTTTTTATTCTATTATTTTGATAGTGGCTATACAATGTCATTTTCCATTTTATTTCCCCCTTTAGTGCCAAAAACTGTATTAGCCCGTTAGCTCTGTTAAAATTGGATTAGAAGTGCACATTTTCTTTAATTCAAGGTTAGATATGCTTAACAAGGAATAAAACTAGAATATAGAAATAGTTGAGGGACCAAAATTGCTATTTTTCCTAAATATCATTTAATGAAACATTGGTCCAAAATTGGGTGAAAATCATTTTGATCCCCCAAAGTTTGCCTTAAACATCAAACTCCTCCTCCAATATTAAACAATAGTCATTCTACTCCTATTATCATATGCATTGTCTATTTTACCCTTGATATTTTCAATTCCTCCTCTATGCATATAATTTTTTTTATATTTAAATTGGTAAACACTTATATAAATACCTTATTCTGAATTTTATTATTAAAGTTCAATAAATTTAACTAGAATAGTGTGTGTGTATATATATATATACACACACAATATATACACACACACACACAAATTTATTTTAAATTATAATTTAAAGAACATCCAAAGTATAAATATGTAATCTTTTAGGATTTTATTATAAAATTTAACCCTATTTTTAATTATTATTTTTTATATTACTGCGCTAACTTTTATTTGAGTGATATAAATAAGATATTTTATTCTATTATTTTAATTGTTCTTATATCTTTTATTATTCAATTTTAATATATTATATATGATTGATTATCGTATTTCATTTTTTTTTTAAATTTTAAAAAAGAATTATTTTCACTAGGTCAATTCATAAAATGATTAAGAAAATTATCATCATATTAAAAAGTAAAAAAAAAAATATAGACCAAGGTTGATAAGATTGAGGATAAAATAGGTATTTAAGAAATACAATTAAGTTTGGAGCAGCAGAATGTCTATTGTTTGCAGAATGTCTATTGTTTAATGTTGGAGGAGGAGTTTGATTTTTAAGATGAAGTTAGAGGATCAAAATGAATTTTACTTACCCAAAATGACTTGATTTTGAAGAGAGATTTGTTAGTGTCAGTTGGAGGAGAGCAATATATTAGTATTAATGAGGCTTTAGAAGAATTAATTCCTAACTCATCTATAGTGAGTAAGTCATATTTAAAGAGGATTTCAATGAATCTTTTAGTAGATTTCTGAAATTCTTTTCCCATAATAAATGCAATGCTCATAAGCGTATAAATCCGCCCCCTCCAAACAAAAACGACATTAGAAAAAAACACGAGTTTGTTCACTATTCTTCATTCGATTTAACTTGAATGGTGAGCTCAGTGTTTTAATTTATTCATTTTGAGTTAGGATTTTGTCTTTTGGTTACGGGGACTTGACGGGCAGTTTATGGGTTTGAGCCATGGAATCAGCCGCTAATACTTGTATTGTGATAATTGATAGGCTGTCTGCATCACACCCATTTGGGGTGCGGTCCTTCCTCGAATCCTGTGTGAACGCATGATACCTTGTATGCCGGGCTACCCTGTATAGCTATTAGGACTTTTATCGATAATCATGATAATTCATTTTTTTTCATTTCTTTTGTGCCACATTTTTGCAGGATCGAGCTTTCATCTTTTTGATCTGTATTACTCCATTTATTCTTGATAGAAGTCTTGCTGCTGTTTTTGATATAACAAGTTATGGCGCTGTTGGAGATGGAAAGCACGACGACACTCAAGTAACACAAATAATTTTAAATATTCAACTAACTTATTTTTCACTTGTTATTTTTATTCTATGCTTGTTTGAGACTGAGCCGTAATACACGTATTTCAATTGCTTAAACACCTTGAAACCAAGACGCGTGTGCTCAGAGCATGTATCATCTAAATTTGGACATATATATTATGACATTTTTCAGAAGATCTTTTTTAAATTATAAAGAATAAAAGCAATCTTTTATTTTGATTAAAGCCCCCCTTTTCAAGGAAAGGAGAATAAAAATTGCTCTTTTTCCCGTTAATTCAGTTGTTTAAGAGATTTCAGATATTTTTTTAATCAATTTTTATAGGCATTCAAACAAGCTTGGGCAGCTGCGTGTAGGGGTGACAGTAGAAATCCGTCAATGTTTATACCAAGTGGGAAGTCATTTTTAATACGACCAATTACATTCCAAGGACCTTGCAAATCCTCCAATATTCATCTACAAGTAAGTTTGCTTCATTTTCTCTTCCCATCCTGGTTATATATATATGTGAAGTTCCTTTAATAAGAACGAAGTATTACTTAAAATGGAATAAACGCAAGGTTTCGCTTCGTAACACTAACTTTCCTTGTGATTTATTGTATTACGTTTTTCTCTCTTAATTTGATTTTTGTATCAACTTTTTAACTTATTTGTTTTTAATATAAAAAATTACAAGTTGACTAATTGACCCTTTTTCAATAAACTTTTGTTTAATTAAACGATATCATGTATATATATACTAACAGAGGAAACATATGCATATGGAATTAATCCATATGTTTGAGGACGTGATGCGACATTGAGATTACAAAGAAACTTTACAAACACAATAATTAGACAAAATCATGCGAATGCACGTGTTGAGCATCAAAAAGATGGAAAGGCATAAATTAGCTTTCGTTTGAGGCCTACTCTGCTTCTCTTATTTAAAAAGAATTATCGATAGAAGGTAGTTGTTTTCAACGACAACATTTTCTGGTATAGAATTGAGAGCGGCATTGAAAATTGACAGGGCGCAAACCTAGCGTATATATATATATATATATATATTTTTTTTACAAGGGTATTATGTTTTTCATCGTTAAATAACTTGTTGAAAAAGATATTCATATAATTAATTAATTAGAAGAGTTTAATATCAGGTAAAGTTGTCTCCATGTGACATATATGTCACGGCCTCACAGGTTCAAGGCGTGAAAGCAGCCACGAATGCTTGCATTAGGTAGTATCACACCCTTTGGGTGCGGCCCAGTGCCGGTCTAATGCACAAGCCACTAAGGCAATTGCTTTAGGCCCCCAATTTTTTGGGGGTCCCTTTTTCAATAACTGTTACTAATTGAAAGATTTTTTCGAGCCGATATACATATATTATAGTTGATTATTATTATTATTATTATTATTATTATTATTATTATTATTATTATTATTATTATTATTATTATTATTATTATTATTATTATTATCCGCTGAATATTTTTAGTTTAAGAGATAATTAGGCGGACGACTATTTGGATTAATTCTTCTTTTTTCCTTTAAAAAATATTGAATTAAGATAGAAATTATATTTTAAAAAAAGCGTCATATTAATATTTGGCTTTAGGCCACAAAATATATCGAGCCGCCCCTGGTGCAGCCCTTTCCCGACCCGAATCTTGCGTGAACACAGAATACTTTGTGCAGCGGTAAAAATAACATTATTTTCTGAACTTAGCACTTGGTTTGCAGGTATCAGGATCAATTGTAGCACCAGAGGATCCAAAGGAATGGAAAGGTTGTGAAAATGTTAGTTGGATATATTTTACAGGTGTTTTTGGTCTCTTCATCAATGGTTCTGGTACTATCAATGGCAATGGTCAACGTTGGTGGAAAACTCATAGTGGTATCAGGGTGCGTTTTAAACATCCCTCTATTTTATCATCATTCAATATTGTATTGTGCGAAGCCAAAAATTTTAATAAGGACATTTATAAAAATACAATAATGTGAAACCTGGGATTCAAGCCTTCGACTTAAAATAAATTTTGAATCACTTTTATCGTTACACTAGAGAAACTTCAATTATGTTTAGTGGATTCAATAACTAGTACTTTGTCCTTGTTTAATTGATTGGATAAGTATTAACAAGTGAGATTGTTCTTGTTTCAGGTGAACGGAACTTGCACTAAACCAACAGTATGAATTTTTTAGGAAATTCTCTAAGATTAATTTTTAATTATGGTGATATTACCTTACTATAAGTGTATTGGACGGCCTAATATTTTGAAAAATATTTTATTCATGAACTTATTTTTTTTCAATTGGAGGAAAATGACTTTCCTATCAAAAGATGAAAAAAAAATTCAAATTTTTTCTCAACCTTCTCCACCCTATTACTCACTCCGACCCCACCCATCTACCCTCTTCCCCCACCCCTCCCCCATAACATCGCCACTGCCACTCCGGCCCCTAGACCTTGACCTACTGCCCTTGCCTATTTCGTCTTATATAGTGTTTGCTAAATTATAGTAGTATATTTTATAAAATTATTTTCTGATATATCTAATCAACCATTGAAAAATAAGTAAGACAATCACTTCTTTTTCGTACCAAACACACCTTATGTGTCATTGAGTCTTTTAATTTTCGCACATATGTCATTTACAAGAATTTTTTCCCCTTCTTTTTCTTGGTAGGCTGTCCACTTTAATTATTGTAACGGCCTTCAATTGAGTGGAATTAAGCTAGTGAATAGTTCGAGAAATCATATAAGCCTGACTTACAGCAAAGGAGTAACCATCTCAAAAATTCATATTAGTGCACCAAAATATAGTCGCAATACTGATGGTATTGATATCTCTAACTCTAGCCAACTTCACATTCAAGACTCCACTATTCAGACAGGTACTTCTTATACTCTCAATTTGGAGTTTAATTATGTGAATTTTAATTTCATAATATAAACAAGAAAATATTGTCGGAATATGTTGGTTAAGACAAACAGAATTTTCCCAAATCCTTATTTCATTTACTTTTATTAAGCAAAAAGCAGAATTTGGAGTTTCGCAATTTTTAAAAATAAAATAATTAATTCACTCCCATTCATCTAAGATCCTAATCCAATATAAACTGTAGTAATTTATGTTATTCATGACCTGTCCATCACTTAGCAATATTTTTAGCCTGAAATGTTAAGTTGATTAATATAACCTATTAACTACTAATGTTATTGATATTGAAACCCTTTTATACTGCATAAAGTGTTTCATGTTTACACCAAAATTCATTAATCCAACAAAAAATTAATAACAAACAGGTGATGACTGCATTGCCATCAATACTGGGTGCGTTGATGTTCATATTTCTGGTATTTCATGTGGACCAGGGCATGGTATAAGGTACAACTCCATCTTATATTTCTTTTAAATTTCTATTTCTGTTTCTTTCTTTACTATAAATGTGAAACACATTTTTATTATATTGTATGCAGTGTGGGAAGCTTAGGTCCAGATAACACATATGCGTATGTTGACAACGTCTATGTAACAAATTGTAACCTTGAGGGAACCCAGAATGGTGTTAGAATTAAGACATGGCAGGTAAACAAAGTCTCACCTTTCATATTAATATTAAAAAAAGCAGCCTGGTGCACAAGGCATCCCACGTTAACACAGGGTTCGGGAAAGAGCCACACCCCAGGAGTGTGATGTAGACATCTAACCTATCATAATGCAAGCAGTTAGTGACTGCTTGCACTGCTCGAACCCGTGACTTATAGGTCATACAGAGACGACTTTACCGTTGCTCCAAGGCTCTCCTCCACCTTTCATATTAATATTAATTAACAGGATAAAAGAATTATGAATACTTGTACTCATATATACTAATTAATTATCTCTTCATGCCTTCATAGGGTGGTTCTGGGTATGCTAGGTCTATACATTTTGAAGATATTCACCTCAAAAATGTAGAAAACCCCATCATTATTGATCAGTTTTATTGCAATGGAGGTCATTCATGTCAACCTCAGGTAAAACATAAAGTAAAAATATATCATTTTTTAGTTTCCTAAAGAAGGCTTTTGAAGTTTTCATCCTTTTAAAAAAAAATGTTGAACAGGTAAGTGCAGTGAAAATAAGCGATATAACATACAAGAATATACATGGAAGTACAAGCAGCAAAGCAGCAATAAATTTGAACTGTAGCAATAGCACAGCTTGCACCAACATTGAGATGGAGAATATCAACATAACTCCAGTTGTCCCTGGACAAAAGATTTTTGCTATTTGCAATAATGCCAAAGGAAAAGCCTCTTCAACTTCACCTCCTGTACCTTGTTTGGATAAATATTAGAGCATATTTTCTATTTATTTAGTTCCATACCCATTTGTAGTGTGGTATAAGGAATGTTGTTAGATGCATTAAGTAAAACATGAGTTACGTTTACATGGTTTCCAATTAAAAATGATAGAACTTGACTGGTTTAAGCAGAAGTTTGACAGAGTTTAAGTTGACTCATCAATTGATATAATCTTCGTCTAATCTGCGCAACATACACAAGTTAACCCATCAACGAATATTCTTTTAGTTCAACATGCCCAAATTAGAATGCGTTGAGTTATTTTCTGGGCTAAATTTTACCCTATTAATGCAAATTATTGCTCAAATCAGGACATATCGGTATTTCTGTTTATTGGTGTGTTGTTCTTGATGTTTAATACTGGTGTTTCATTACTTGTTCTTTTGGATCTTTAGAATATCTTTATACAAAAAGCCGAAGAGCTTAACTGTATGCTTTCTTGACCGGTACACATAGTTTATACACGATTATATGCATATTATACAAGAATTATATATTACGCCTCACAATTGGGATGAGACGTGATGTCACTCAACCAATCTTACCCGTCGAACGAACCTGTACTTGCTAACTGAAAGTCTAAACAGTTCACAATAATGATAGTAAACCAATAAAAGTTTTTATTTCAAATACTAGTAGACCATTAAATAGAGTTTAACTCCAAAACATCTATAAAACTAACCCACATTCAAGTCATGAGCCTTTAACCGAAATTTGAGTACATAAAATTTTGAGACATTCCCCGCAAATAAACAAAAGCGTCTAAAACAAGTAAACGTATGAACCGACTCGCTACCACATGAATGAATCAATGGAGCCTGTGAACTGAATCTAGGAAAGTCGACCTCTAGTCATGTATACGGTCAAAGTTGTATGCCTCCGATTTATACGCTCGAGTTCTAGGGCCAAGTCCGGGTGAGGTCGAGTTCGAGATCGATGGAGCAGACTCGAGCTCAAAGACAGAGTGCAATGCCCGGGGGTAGGAGTACGAGCAATATCAAGGCCAAGTATGCCCGGCCCCGAAATAATACCGTTGTGGATTTGTAACAGAACGAGCTAGATTCCCGTCACGTCCACAAGATCATGGCACAAATCCCGGAATAGGATTGTACGATTCCGTACTAGGCGGTTAGACAGCTGTACCAAAAAATATTCCTTATACTGTAAATAGAAATATTCCTTATTTAGGGTTCCCCTATTAAAGGGGACCCCAGTCATTTGTAACATCATCTAATCGTTGAGCAAAGAATATACTCTCTACTTTTTGCCTACTCTTCATCAGAATTGTCCTTAGCTCTATAGCTCTTACTTACTTTACTTTTATTGCTTTATTGCTCTTGTCCTAAGCCCACATCGAGGTCACTACTGCTGAGTAACGTTGGTTTAATTCTTTTATTTCTTTAATTTCTACTTCATATTTCTTAATTATTAATTGGTATTGAACTAAATCACGTATCTTTAAAATCACAAATCAAATTTAATTGTTACTCGTATTTTCGAGGTAAACAAGTCACGAGCTTCGTCATCGGCACACTCAATGGCTATCACATGACGTGAGCCCAAACGAGCTAAGTACCTCCAAAGATACCCATCAAGCCTCATTGACAACCCTTTCAAAAGGAGGAAACGACTAGAATGGACTATATATAAATATATAGAGATGACAAGCGGTGCGGTGCGGTTGTGGGACAAACTCGCATAAAGCTGCGAAGGTTTCAATCCGCCCCACCCCGCCCCGTATAGTATTTGCACCCGTATCCACCCGCCCCACACCTACACCTATGTCCACCCGCCCCGCCCTGCATACTTAATTTTTTTTTCATTTTCCTAGTTTTTCTTATTATTTTTTGCTGGTTTTTCAATTTCATCAACCAAAAAATGAAAAGCTCTTTTGTTGCTTATGTACTGAATTTGTTCAATTTTTTCTTTTTAAATAGTTTGTTCAATTAGAATTGAGGATTTAAAAAGAGCGAGTCACTTTACCGATGGTTTGGAATTTGAAAACAAATATGGGAATAGGTGGCTTCAAGCTGCCAGTATGTTGTATGCTTTTAGTTTCGAAACAAAAATGATGTTTAGTTTAATATAATATAAATTCAGAATTTAGTTGTATGATATTTTAAGTGACAAAAATTAAAATAGTAATTTTTGTGTAACGAACCTTCATTAGATGATTTTTAAGTGACAAATGTTAATAATTTAATCATAAAAATATTTGTCAGAACAACATTTTATATTCCCTTCAATGCCTAACTTTTTTTTTTTTTTTTCAAATTTCAAACTTAGTTAACATTTCACTAAAATGTGTATGATGGGTTTACAATACCTTAGCTTTATGTTTTGATGATCTAACAAATTTACTGTCAAAGAACCAAATAAGGAACTTGACACATTTGGTACACAACTCAAATCAACGGAGTCCAGCTAATGTGAGCTGCTATGACTTCAGAAGATAGAGAATCAACACAGGGACCTGATACCCTTGTGTTTCCCTGATAGCAGTACGGAGTCAACTGTCTACAACTGGAAAGTGACTGCCTGCACTGTACACAGAAATAGTGCAGCACAGTTTTGCAGTCACTTCTCATTTGACCTATCAAATGATTACATCATCCAAGTGATGTCATCCATATAGTATTAACATTAAACATTACAATAAAATATTACCTGAACACTTGAGAATTCATTCAAGCACTCAAGCATCTGACATTCAAGCATTCAATTCTTAAGTGCATCAAGAACAAAGTTTAACACTACTACAGACCAGTTCTTACAACTAGTATTTTGTATGTTCTTAGTTGAGTTGTAACTTTGTAATTGTTCTTCATTGTAATTCCTACTTTGCTTATCTAGAAGAATTACTTAGGAACCTCTTGTAAAACCATAAACCCTTAGTGTTTGTGTCGTGACTAGAGTTAGTCATGAGTTGAAGTCTTTGTAATAGGTGTATTGCAAAGTGGCTTGTAATAGATGCATTACAAGTTAGTGAGGGATTAAGAGTTTAATTCCTAGATTGCATAGGTTGTACTCTAAAGTTGCTCATAGTGAATTTGAAATCTTACCAGTGTAGGTCGTGATTTTTTATCCCCTTGAGTAGGGATTTTTCCACGTAAAAACTCCCTATTCTATTTACTTACTGCCTTATTAGCATTCTCAGTAGAAACTCATAGAAGACCGGTCTCAATATAGTTTGGTGGACTTATATATTCTATCAATTGGTATCAGAGCGGGTTCTTTCTATCAGGTTAATACCTATGAAGGATCCTCATGACTGCTCCACCAAATTTTGAAGAAGTTTAGTCTACGTATAAACCACCCAAGTTCAATAGGCAATACTATGGGTGGTAGAAGACAAAAATGCATGATTTTATCATGGCAGAAGATTCTGAGTTGTGGGATGTTATATATGATGGTCCTTATGTCCCAACAAAGATGGTCGGAGATCCACCAGTGACGCCGCCAAAGACCAGGAAAGAATACAACGACGCAGATGGGAAAGCTATGGAGAAAAATTTTCGTGCCAAGAAAATTTTGGTGTGTGGCATAGGACCTGATGAATACAACAGAATCTCAGCTTGTCAATCCGCTAAGGAAATGTGGAAAGCTTTGCAAACAGCACATTAGGGAACCACTCAAGTAAAGCAATCTAAGATTGATATGCTCACCACTGAGTATGAGCTCTTCAGGATGAAAGACGATGAATCTATTCAAGACATGCAAACAAGATTCACTTCCATCATAAATGAGCTACACTCGCTCGGTGAAATCATTTCTAGGAACAAGCTCGTGAGAAAAATTCTCAGTGTTCTGCCTAGTTCATGGGAAAGTAAAGTGAATGCCATTACAGAAGCAAAGGATCTTCAGGCCCTAACTATAGATGAGCTAGTTGGAAATCTTAAAACTTACGAAATAAAGAAGAAGAAGAAAGATAGTGAAAGAAGAGAACCAAAGAAGGAAAAGAACCTGGTACTCAAATCTGAAGGTAATGACTCAAGTGAGGAAGACTGTGACATGGCTTACTTAACCAAAAGATTTCAGAAAATGGTCAGAAGGAATGGAGGGATACCAAAGAGAGGCAGTTCCAACAGACCAAAGAATTATGACCTTTGTCATAAGTATGGAAAGCCAAGGCACTTTATCAAAGATTGTCCTCTCCTAAAGCAAGAACACTTCAAGTACAACCCTGATAAAGCAATCAAGAGGAACCCGGTTCCTGACAAACGCTTCAAAAGAAAGAATGCTGCTAACAACATTGTGAAGCAAGCTCTTGCAGCATGGGGAGATTTCTCCAGTGAGTCTGAAGAAGAAACTGATGCAGGTGACAATTCTATGATGACAGTTGAAAGTGAAGTAAATGAATATGATTCAATATTTGCTTTGATGGCTCAATCAGACGATGATGAAAATGATGACAATGATGAGGTAAACTTCAGGGATGTTCAGAGAAATCTGAAATCCTACTCTCCTAAGAAACTCATGTCATTAGCAAATGTCTTAATTGATGCCTATCATAATCTTGTAGATGATAAGGATGCCTTGACCATAGAATTAGGAGGTGCTGAGCAAACCAGAGATGACTTGGTAGTCTGTGTGGTTGATTTGAAGGAAACTATAGATTATCTGGAAAATGAAAAGAAGATTCTGACTGAGAAAATCACTGGTGTAGAACACGAAAGAGATGATCTGGTGGTAGTAGTAGTTGACTTGAAAGAAACCATTGAGAATTTCAGTAAAGAAAAGGATGCCTTAGTGGAGAAAGTGAATGTTATTAAGCAGGAGAGAGATGACCTCTTAATAGTGATTGTAGACTTAAGGGAAACAATACAGGAACTTGGAGCTGAGTGTAGGCCTGGAAATTCTGAAAAAGGGAAAGAAGTAGCGAGTGAGGCACACATTAAGCTTGAAAATGAGTTAAATGTTGTGATGATATTTTATACTTCAATACCATACAAGAAGGGGGAGGGGGAGGGGGAGTGATTTGTGTGGTACCCAATTTTCGCTTAACTTGATTATAGAAGGACCTGGTTCTTCTATGTGTTCCAACTGTAGACATGTGATTTTTGATCCTCCCCAAGATTTTTCATATTTTAGCACGTAAATATTTAATTTAGGCCTAATATCGCTATCTCAACTAATTTTTACTCTTTTACTTTATTTTATTACAAGAAAACAAAAATTACAGAAATAGTTTCATTAATATTTTGTAATCATTTTTAATCTTGAAAAAATACCAAAAATAGTTTTGTTTTAACGGTCAGTCTTATTTTAACATTATTTTACTTAAGTAGGACTAATTAATAAATGAGATCGTATTTTAGTCTCGTTCGTGGGGAAAGAATAAAATTTGGGTTCGAGCAACCCTTTTTTAGGCCTAATTTTTGGATCTAACCCATAATTCCTAGGCCCATACCCCTAACCTAAAAAAAAACCTATAAAAACAATACAAAACCTAAGGACTATCAGTGAAAAGAGACACAAAAAGCCAAAAGCCAAAAAATGACCTAGACCCATAATATACTCAGCAGCGCCATAAGAACAAATAAGGACCCCTCCTCATCGTCTTCTTCTTCGTGACCCCTCACCCAAGAATACTCACCAGTAGCCGCAACACCTCACACACAACACCGGCTACTGAACCTTTCCGCCGTTACCACCCAAACCCGTCGGTCAGACCCATCTCCAGCCACCTTCACTGAACTAGTAGCCCGCTGGAGAACAGACACACACACACAAATAGAGTGAGGGAACGAGCTTAGAGCTGGAATAGATAGATACGAACTGAAATCGAAAATAGTACAAAAACTACTTCGTCTTCTCTATTCTCGATTTGGTTCTTAGTTTTCTGCAACATGGAGTTTAATTGATGTTTGGAGCCGAATTTGAGTTTGAATCGTGTGGAGGTCGCCATTGAAGGTAGTCTATTCCGAATTCGACGAGGTTTCCGGTTCGAGGTTTTGATTTTGCTTGCGATTTCTTGCTCGACTTTGTTGTTGTTGTTCGCGTGAATTTAGAAGTTTAACATTTGAATCTGGCGATTGCAAAGGTTTCGTTCTTTCTCTAACTCGATCTTTTGCTTATTGTAATAGAATAACATGATTTTCTTATGAATTTGGTTTGGATGCTGAGTTTATCGTTCGTTCGTTAATGTGGAGTTACTGGAAATATTTTCAATTATTTAGTTGCTGATCTCCTGTATTTAGGTGTAATTTGGGTTAATTTGGGTGGTTTAGATTGTTAAGCAAAGACACTAACTAACATTGCTTTCGTCTGATTAGAGTAAACAGAAGTCGTAAGTCCTTGGTCTGAATTTTTGAGAGCTAAAAATTGCGTAAAGATTTCATCCAAAAATCAAGAAGTGGGCTTCAGTAGAATCTTAGACTTGGAAACAGAAGCTTGTGATAAGGGACAAGGTTGAACCTAATAATGTGTTATTATCTGGAATTCAACTAAAGATGGACATTTCTCCAACTATTCTGCAATGCAATTAATCTTACTATGACATTTGTTTGTCTTGTACAGTGTAACAGGCTAACAACTGGCTGATTTGAGTTTTGAATTCTGTTACGATGACTCATTAAGAGATTAAGGTTTTAAAGCTTTAGAATTAACATTCTAGTGATATGGAACAATTAAGCTCTACTAATCTCTTCTACTGCTGGACCGTTATGTTGAAAAGAAAAATTAGTTGCTTACTTGGATTTCCTTAATGTGATTCACTTGACAATTGGACTTGGATTTTAGATGAGGTAAAGTAGAATTGGGATTAAATTCGCGTTCATGTTTTAATATAGATTGATTGAATCATCGTGATTGTGTACACGTTCGCGTGACATAATTACGATTCTAAAAAAAAAACCAAACCGGAGTATGCGTTCGTGCAACTTCGATCAAGCTTTCTCGTAATAATAAATTGCTATTAATAGTCCGCTTTAATTAAATATAATTTCTTAAAAATAGACCGAGGTGTTCCATCCAATTTAATCATCCATGACCCTCGTATTAATCTTATGACTTAGGTATAAGAATGACAAATGTTCGTAGTTTGTTTTAGGCGTGTTTAATATACTAGTATTGTAATTGTGGACACGTTCGCGTGACATGATTACGATTCTAAAAACAAAACCGGAGTATGCGTTCGCGCAACTTTGGCCCCAAAATTTTGTTAATAATAATAAAGCGTTATTAATTGTGGACACGTTCACATGACATGATTTTGACGCGCCAAACAAATGAGTACACATACGCGTGACCTATTTTCAAGATAATTTTCTTAATTAAAAGCGGTAAAAGGCAAATGCACACATGTTCTTAAATAAGTAATTATACAATTTGATTAAGCCAAGTATGATCAAAGCGACTGTGCTAGAACCACGGAACTTGAAAGTGCCTAACACCTTCTCCCGGGTTAATAGAATTTCTTACCCGGGTTTCTATGTTCGCGGACCGTAAATAGAGTCAAACTTCCTCGACTCGGGATTTTAACCGGTGACTTGGGACACCATAAACTATCCCAAGTGGCGACTCTGATCTAATAAATAATCCCGTTTCGATTGTCACTTAAATTGGAAAAAACCCTCTTATACCCCATCCGGGGTGTAGTAAAAAGGAGGTGTGACAGCTCTGGTGACTCTGCTGGGGACAAGAACCCAGAATCTCTGGTTCAGGGTTCAGAATTCGAGCTTGTTAATATGATTTTGGTTGGCTTTATTTATTGTTGATATTACTGTATTTTGTGAACCTTTTGTGCTAAATGCTATCTGTTTACCGCTTTAATATTGTTTGAATTATATATAAGTTTTTACGCCACCCCCTCTGAGTCTTCTGAAAATGGTGCACACGTTCGCGTGACCCGCTTTTTCTGTAGAAATTATTCCAAATAGAACGAGGCTAGGCCAACAACAAGGTCGGGCCAACAACAAGGCCGGATAGACTTTAGTGCTCCCGATACGTTGCCCCCTCTTCGGCCCCAGTTGTCTGCTCGGGTAACCCAAGTCTAGAACACAACCCCAGGATTTAAACCTAGAAAAATACAGTCTCATGCCGGATCCCTAGTAGGAACGTTTGTTTGCATCACGTGTATTTAACTTAGGGGACTCAACATAGGGATTGGGTCCGTCTAGGACAGGTGTACCCAAAAATAAAAGATCATCTTGATGCATCCTATGTGCTATATGTTGCATTTCATCAGGGGTAAAAGGATCATTTGACGGACCAATGATAATTGAGGGCGAATGAAAAAATAAGAAAAAAAAGAGAAAAAGAGAAGGTGAAGTGTGAGGATAAAGCGAGTAGGGCCCAATTATGTTTTCTGTCACATTTTTGTTAAGAAAAAAAGAGCATGAAAAATTCAAAAAGGGATTTTGCACTTTTTCATCATTTTCTGAAAATCAAAAAATCCAAAAAAAGGGAAAAGAAAATTCAAAAAGAGTTTACATGTTTCATCATTTTAAAAAAAGAAGAAGACAAAAACATATTTTCTCTAAATTAGCTATTTTTTTTAATTCTTGCCTGTATCCAATCTGCCCGAACTACGCGAACCTGATTTTCATCTTTCGGGGCATGATACGTAGGCAACCCACATAGGGTCTGGTCTTCCTAGTGAGTTTAGGTTCTTGGGTTCGCGGGATCTTATCTTTATCTTGCATTTGTAGCCACTTTTAGCCACATAGGTTAATTTTAGAAAAATAGTCACAACCATGTCTTGCATGTGTCTAGTAGGGAATGATATTGTCTCACATAGTGTTGGTTTCAGTTTTCTCATACAGGCGTGGATCTACTTACCGGAGTTTGAGTATGACAGATACCCCAGGACAACTGCATTCAGGAGCTGCCCGAGGAGCCTTTTTATGTTTTTGAGTCTATTGTTCATGTTTTTCTTTCTAGTCCTGTACAATAGTATTCAGTCATTTAGTTGATGCTAGTGTCTGTCATAGTCTAGTTAAGTTGGTCGAGTCTTGTGTTATTATTTCCTATTTTGTATTTGAAAAATGTATTATAAATCAAAAATCCAAAAAAGATATTTTGCATTTTATATTTCCGTTAGAATTTTCTTTAGAAATACTACTCCTAGAAATTTAAAAAAAAAAGATGAAATTTTGAGGTGGCTTTTCCTTTAGAAAATTAATATCTAGAACTCAAAATAAAGAATTTCTTTTATATTTCCTTTTAGTACATTAAGACTAAAAATTCAAAAAAAAAAAAGAATTTTCTTTTAATACTTCTTTAAAAACTTTCTTTAAGATATTAACTCCAAAAATCCAAAACGATTTTATTTTGAGGTTTTTCTTTGGGAAATTAATGAAAAATGAAGAAAAAAAATTCTTTTTATTTTATTAGAAATTTAGGACATTGTATATAGAAGAAAAAAAATAACATACTTTATCTTTGGTTTATCTTCAGAGTTTCTCCCTTAGGTAATCAAAACTGAAATCCAAAAGCATTCCTTTTTATCTTTTTCATTTTTTTGGTCGAAATCTTTCTTTCAGGATATCAAACGAAAATTCAAAATATTTTTTTTTGGTTTATTCTTTATATTTCCTTCTTAAAAAAAGAATCAAAAATATTTTTCCCTTCTAGAATTTTTTCCTTAATAATTTCCCATAGAGTATTTGTTTCAAGAAATATATATACATATATATATATATATATATATATATATATGCTCGTTAAGCTTGAGTTTAGAATAAGTTATAGAACATTAAGTCTAGAAAATTCAAAAAAAAAAGGACTTGCTTCTTTTATTTCTCTTTTCTCATTAGAGTAGTCATTAAGGTAAAAAAGAGAAGAAAAGAAAAAGAAAACATTAGTTTGTTTACTTTATTCCCGATTTTCCCGAACTACGCAAAGATCTGATTCATGCGGTGTCATGATACGTAGACACCCTACATAGGGTTCGATCGAATCATTTTTTTTAAAAAAAAACAGAAGGAAAAAGGAAGAAAAAAAAAACAAAAGAGGTGAGATTATGGGATGTGGGAAATGAGACGAAAGAAAAGAGTATTAATTAGAAAGGAAAAAAATGGAAGGAAAATGAGCAAGCCAAGAAGCGCTAGAAAAGAAAAAAAAGAGAAGATTGAAATGAACAAAATTGGGATGATGTCAAGTGACCTTGTGACCCTAGAAGTTATTCTAGAATTATTAATTGTTACTAGGTGCATTGCATGCAATGTGATATTTTTAGCTGTTAAATGCCCTAACGCTAACATGATGACTTCATTTTGTTCCTCTTTGTTATCCTCATTATAGCAGAAGGGTGGTTGGTTTGTGGTTCTTAAACTGGTGACTCTGCCATACAACACAAGGTCAAAGAGCAAGGTAGCCATGGCTAGCAAAGACTTGGACACAAGGGTTGTTGACCCGTCAAGGGAGTTTGTGGAGTCAGAGTCTGAATTGAAAGAGGAGGTCCAAAGGTTGAAACAACATATGACAGAAATGTATCAGTCTTGGATAAGGGAGCGTCCTTCATTCCTTACTAACTACATTGAAAACCCTGCAATTATCCCATCACTATCACAAGCCCAAGTTCCCACTGCTGTTGACATCTTCCCACAACCATTTCACACTCCACCCCCTAGAACCACCTCATATCCCGCTCCTTTGACCACTCATGTTTTTGTAGCTTATTCACCTGCTACCTTTCCTCGATCCTCTAACGAGACTGTGTTCAAAATCCCCGATGCCCAACACTATGCTCCAAAACCAATTTTCAAGGTCTCGGGTCCATACTCTTACATTTTTCATTTTGAGCTTCCCGGTGAGACTGTAAAGCCTGCTAAGATAGTGGAGCAAGATGAGATATCCAGAAAGTTGAAAGGGATTAAGATGCCAAAGTTTAATTTGTATGATGGGCGTGGTGATCCAGTAGCCTGTCTGAGGGGTTATTGTAGTGAAATAAGAAGTGTTTGCGAGAAAGATAAATTATTGATGGCACATTTCAGTGAGAGCCTGACTGGGGCAGCTTTGGAATGTCATACTCGTCAAGATGTCGGTAAGTGACATACATGGGATAACATGGCACAAGATTTGTGCGACACTTTCAGTACAATATAGACATTGTCCCAGACCGCTCCTCCCTATCTCAGATGGAAAAGAAACCCAAGGAAGGTTTTAGGGAATTTTGGTTCAGATGGAACGAACAAGTTGCTCGGGACAGTCCTCCCATTGATAGAAAAGATGTTGTTGAGCCCCGCCAATGATAGGATCTAGTGGGCATTCCTGCTAAACGCTTTCAGCCTCAATACCGACCCAATGAATATCCCCGAACTCCACATAATCCAGTATTATCTTCTGAACAACGTTTGGCCATCTGTCAAACCACTGGGTCACTCCAAAAGGCGAGCACGAGCACCGCATAATCCTCACCAGCCTCCACAAAATTTCCAAGTGCCCTATAACCCACATTCAAGCCAAGGGTGTAGAAGGGAACAAAGGCTGAAAAATAATTTTACACCAATAGGAGGGTCCTATGCAAGTTTGTTTGAGAGATTAAAGCATTACAATATGATTGCACCTATTCCTCTAAATTATATAGACCCACGTGCGAGAAGCTTTGACCCTACTAAAAGGTGCGAATACCATTCCAATGCCCATGGACACAATGTTGAAGATTGTCGTGCTTTGAAAAGGGAAATAGAAAGAATGATTCAAAAAGGAATAATTGTGGTCCAAGGCAGTAATGCCCCAAGTGTCACACATAATCCTCTACAGGTACATGACAACGCATAGATTGTTGGGATGGTTTGCAATAACAAAGGGTTGGTCAAAGGAGTCAAGGAGTCACTTGGTGAAGTTAATGATATTGAAATTGGTAATGGTCTTGGTAATATTGATGTGGAACTCAGTGGCTAAGATGCCGATCTTGGTAATTGGAAAGAAGTTTCTTTCTTGGCTAGCCAGGGAGGAGTCTTGGTGGTTCATTTTGTTGTCATTTCTGTTGTCCGAGTTATTTCAAGGTTGTAATTCGGATATTGTCTTATGACTCAAACCCTTCTATACTTTTATTTTACCTAGTTTGTTTAGTCATAGTAACTCGTTTAGTGTTATCTAGGGTTGTTCCAGGGTTGTAACCCCAGTTTAGTTTGCTTGTTTCATTGTTCAAACCCTTTCACCGTCTGTCTAATGCAATTTTCTGTTTTCTGTTATTTCTAGTCATTTTTTGTTTAGTCCTCTTTTTCTTTTATAGTTCTTTTCCTGCTGATTCTAGTGACATGACATGCACGCATAATTCTAGGCTTGATCTTAAAAGTTAGTTTAATCATGAAGCAATAAAACAATTTTGAGGATGATAGGAACACTTGCGGGAAATAAGTACAAATTTGGGCATTTTGAGTTCATTTGAAGCCCGAACCATGTGAAACTAGGGCAGATAGTTTGGAAAGTTAATGGGACGACAAGAATTTTTTTTTACAAGAGAGTGCATCCCAACAATTTGAAGCAAGAAACTTTGAGTTCAAGTGCATCTCAAGTTACATGATAAAGTCAAGAAAGTTTTCTCCGAATTGACGAAGGATATCCATTGTGAAGAGGGAATCAACCAACGAGGGTTCTGTACTTGACAATGTGCTAAAGAAAAGTGGAAGGCATATCAATGATATCAATGCCGAAGCTGCAAAAAAATATTGTGCATGATCTTCAATCCTCAAGTTGCATGCGTTGTACTTGACATTTTCAGGGATTGGGAGGCCCTCTTTCAACTACCCAAACACTTATACCATTTGATACCCTCTTGAGCCTGTACTAATTTCTTTAACCTCCCCTCTTTTGGAATCAAGTTAGAGTCATAAAAAAAAAGTTCACGCCCCCATAGGTTTATTTTTAAAAGTTCATTCCAAAAAAAAAATTCAAAAAAAAGAGAGTAAAAAGAGATAAAGTAAAAAAGGAAAAAGAAAAAAAGGAAAATAGTAACAAAAAGTAGTCTTGCGAACTACGTTTGACCTGATTCTTGTCACCACAAGATACGTAAGTAGCCTTACGGTTCGGTCATACCAATTAAAATATTTCATAATCCCACGAAGTCGAGAGTGGAAAATTCCATAAAAAAAGAAAAGAGGAACAAATATATTCAAATTCCCCTGTTTTAGAAATTGTGGCAAAGTTGTTAGAATGAATTCCAAAAGTTGTAAATAAATTAACCCCGTTGTCTTTGTTATTTTGAGCCTTTATGATATTTTTTCTTTCTAACCCTCTCCAAAAGACACATTACAGTCCGAAAAAGACCTCCCGGATAATCTTTGAGAGTGCCAAGATAGACATGCCAGGAACACATGATGTTTTTACTACGGCTAATGCCTTGTCATCTGTGGAATCAGAGAAAATAAGAAGAAAATAACAAAATGAGAGAGTCTTATTGGTGAAAACCTTCACAGGCACCATAAGGGGATGGTGAGTTGAGAGAAAGAACAAAATGAGAGAGGCTTGATGGTGAAAACCCTTCGGGCAATACCAGTCGAATAAGGATCATGAATCAGATTGGATAATCGGAGCATTAAAGCCCAATATCACGATTTAGGGGTATAACAAGAGTTGAACCTCTGACTTGCTTGACAGATTAGGCCACATGTGCATGTCATGGTCATTAAAGTTGGTATCCACATCTGATAAGTTTCTACTCTGTAGTTTTCTTGTTAGGAATCATCTCTTTTCATTGTCCTTTACTCTGTTCCTTTTGTCCTGTTTACTTCCTCTCCCCGAGTCTGTTTGGGCAAAACAAGTGAGAAATGACTTCAAAATTTGCCATCAACTTTCCAATTGCACAAAATGGGATCTGGCTAGCACATCAAAGTGGCATAAGTCAGGAAAGAACAGCATGCGCACTGAGTCAGTAACAATCAATGTGCTTTAGGATTCATGTGAAATACAAAAGGTTTGGTATATGTCAATTCATGAACAATGCAACAGATAGAGGATGTTGGGTGAATGGATCAAAGGTATTTTCTTTGATAAGGTTGATAGAGAAAGTGGTTAACCAATGACAAGCAAGGTTTTCCAAGCGGAAATCAAAGTTATCATGGCAATTGAAGGAGCAATAAATCTCAAGGCCAAAGCCAGTAGGTTAAGTCAGGAAAGAACAACATGCGCACTGAGTGGGTGGCAATTGGCGTGCTTTAGGATTCATGTGAAACGCAAAGGTTCAGTATATGTCAATGCATGAGCACAATGCAACAAATTAATGGTATTGGGTTTGAATGGATCAGAGGTATTTTCCGTGATAAGGGTGATAGAGAAAGTGTCAGTCAATAAACAGGCAAGGTATTTCGAGTTGAAATCGAAGTTATCATGGGAAGTGAAGAAGCAAACGCCCTCAAAGGCAAGGCCGCAAACCAACCACCATGTTTAAACTCACAAGTTTTCTTTCATTGAAATAGGGGCAGGAAATTTTGTTTGTTCCGGAGAAACCCTCCGTGAGGAAAGCAGGTGCCAGACAGGCTCGACAGTAAGTTTCTAGTACCCTCCTGGATAACAGGATTTAGTAAGTTTTGATACCCTCGCAAATGACAAGGTCTGACGAGAGTTCTACTTTTGGGAAGTATAATTTAACATTTAAGTTTTTCACTTTTGAGATGAGACTTGGTTTGAAATTTTCAGGATAAGGGAATTTAGCTTAATGCTTATGTTGATAACAAGAATCGGTTAACACTCACAGAGGTTCCCAATATCAAACTGGGACAGAATTATTTTTTTGTTTTGTCTGTTTTATTGTAATTAAGCGCCCACATGGACAACAAGGGAAAACAACTCAAGTTTCAGGGAACACAGAAAGTTTCAGCAATCAGGCGCCCACTTGGAGAACAAGGGAAGACAGTGCAAGTTTCAATGGAAGACAATTCAAGTTTCAAGGGAAAGTAGTTCTGAGGGAACACAGAAAGTTTCAGCAATCAGGCACCCACCTGGAGAACAAAGGGAAAGCAGTTCAAGTTTTGGAAATCAGGAGCCCACCTGGAGAACAAAGGGAAAGCAGTTCAAGTGTTGGAAATCAGGAGCCCACCTAGGGAACAAAGGGAAAGCAGTTCAAGTGTTGGAAATCAGGAGCCTACCTGGAGAACAAAGGAAAGCAATTCAAGTGTTGGAAATCAGGAGCCCACCTGGAGAACAAAGGGAAAACAATTCAAGTGTTGGAAATCAAGAGCCCACTTGGAGAACAAAGGGAATACAATTCAAGTGTTGGTAATCAGGCGCCCACCTGGAGAACAAAGGGAAATCAGCAATGTTCAAAGAAAGACGGTTCAGGTTCAGCAATTAGGCGCCCACCTGGAGAACAAGGGAAAATAGATCAAGTTTCGAGGAAAAACAGTGCAAGTATTGGCAATCGGCCGCCCACCTGAAGAACAAGGAGAAAGCAGTCCAAGTTTCGAAGGAAGACAATTCGAGTATTGGCAATTAGGCGCCTACCTGGAGAATAAGGGAATTCACTTCAGAATGCAATTCAAGTCAGCAACAAAAGAAGCTCACAACAAGAATGCGAGTCAACAGTCCGAGGTGATCAACAGAAGTTAGTCACAATCCAGAATATATAAAAAAAAGGAAAGAAGTGAATCCAAATGCAGAAGTTGATGAAAGATGTGAGCTGCTCAAGACATGACTGAAGTCACAAGCATGGTATGTCCAATTTTGATCCAAAAAGCTGAAGAAGAATGAACTAGCACCTACAACTAGCAAGCGTCAAAGTTCAAATCCAAAGTCTTCATGAAGAACCGTTCGTGATTGTGTACACGTTCGCGTGACATAATTACGATTCTAAAAAAAACCAAACCGGAGTATGCGTTCGCGCAACTTCGACCAAACTTTCTCGTAATAATAAATTGTTATTAATAGTCTGCTTTAATTAAATATAGTTTCTTAAAAATAGACTGAGGTGTGCCATCCAATTTAATCATCCATGGCACTCGTATTAATCTTATGACTTAGATATAAAAATGACAAATGTTTGTAGTTTGCTTTAGATGCGTTTAATATACTATCGTGATTGTGGACACGTTCGCGTGATATGATTACGATTCTAAAAACAAAACCGGAGTATGAGTTCGCGCAACTTTGGCCAAAAATTTCTTAATAATAATAAATCATTATTAATTGTGGACACGTTCACGTGACATAATTTTGACGCGCCAAAAAAATGGGTACACGTACGCGTGACCTATTTTCAAGATAATTTTCTTAATTAAAAGCGGTAAAAGGCAAATGCACATAGGTTCTTAAATAAGTAATTAGACAATTTGATTAAGCCAAGTATGATCAAAGCGACCGTGCTAGAACCACAGAACTCGGGAGTGCCTAACACCATCTTTCGGGTTAACAGAATTCCTTACCCGGATTTCTGTGTTTCGCAGACATTAATACAGAGTCAAATCTTCCTCGATTCGGGATTTCAACCGGTGAATTGGGATACCATAAATTATCTCAAGTGGCGACTCTGATTTTAAATAAATAATCCCGTTTCGATTGTCACTTTAATTGGAAAAACTCCCTTATACCCTTCTGGGGTAGTAAAAAAGGAGGTGTGACACCAACTACTACTGTTGCGGAATAATAAGTACAAAAAATAAAGAACACAGAGATTTTTACGTGGAAAATACCTGGCTCAAAAGGTGAAAAAACCACAACGTATCTTCCAGTAGGATTTTCCCAAACTCTCCACTAAAATCACTGAGCGAAAAACTGCATTTACAAAAACTCTTTTGTAAACCTAGGATTAACTCTAATCCCGTTGTGGCACACAGCCTCAACTGTTGCGATAACTTCAAGTTAACTCTAACTTGAAAACTCTATGTAGCTAATACAATTGCTTCTATAAAAGCTGAAAGGTACAATGTAAAATCACCGACTACAATTGAACCAAAGTAAAAGAGAGATACTTGGAACTGGTTCCTCTATCTGGTTCAAGTAGCTTCAGGATTGCACGCTTGTATCATACATAAATTGCCTTGCTATTTTGCTCTTAATTCACGTTTAACTTCTACTTATGTGCATTACCTGTAAAAGAGAACAACACTAATATTTAAAGGGTTAGTAATTAGAGATTGACTAGGATACAGATGCTACTCTTCCATGGTGGAAGAGTTCTAGTTGATCTCATACTCTAATTCTATCCTTTTCCTAACTGTGTTCTCTTTGTGTAAAGAGTCTTTCTCTTTATCCAATATGCAACCGTTTTGATCATGATCAGGAGATATTACTTTTGATAATTTAGATTTATCTCCTTCACGTGCATCTCACATGCTTGGGCTGATCACGACTGTGCTTTACAAGATAGACCTGGTCCATGTTTGAGTTATTTTGTCAGTCTTCAAAACTTCACATTTACTTGGGCCAACATGTGAGAACTAGTTTGTGTGCTGAACTTGAGAAAAATAGGCAGCTCCAAGCAGAACTGGAAAGAGTAAAAAATGATCTTGAGAAGTCCCTTAAGTGGACCTGGTCCTCGGATGCTATTACTGCCATGCATGTTAATAATGGTGGAAACAGGCAGGGAATAGGGGTTCAAAGGGAGAGAACTCCTTACAACCCTCATAGCAAATATGTTATTGTACCCGATAATTGACTGTGTACCCACTGTGGGAACAATGGGCATTTCAAAGAAAATTGCCAAGCCAGGGTTCGGTCTCTACAGAAAAATAAAGTTTTTGTTGAAAGAGTAACTACTAAAAAGGGACCAGGTTCCACTCATAAAAAACGCATGTTACCTGCATGGACTAAAAGAACACTTATTCATCCTCTTGCTTATTACAAAGGACCCAAACTTGCTTGGGTTCCTAAATCTAACCAGTGATCTCCTTGTGCAAGGAACAGTGAAAGGAAGCAGTCAACAATGGTTCATGGACAGTGAATGCTCAAAGCACATGACTAGAAATACCATGAATTTTCTTTTACTAAAAGCCCTGCAAGGAGGGAGTGTATCCTTTGGAAATGGGAAAAGGGGTATATTCTTTATGTTAAAAAAATTAGAAAGTCACTCATTCACTCAATTGAGAATGTGTACTATGTCAATGTCCTTAAGTACAATCTCTTAAGTGTCTCCCAGATATGTGATAAAGGACAAGGTGGAATTCTTGTCCAAGATATGTACAGTTACAAATCTAGTAACTAGTGAAGTGGTACTTGTGGCCAAAAGATACAAGAATATCTATGTTGCTGATTTCGAGTCTCTACAAATTGGTTATCTGAGTTGCTTGAAAGCAGTCGATGATGATGTTGAACTGTGGCACAAAATACTGGGCCATGCAAGCTTCTCTTTACTGAACAAACTGATTCAGAATGACCTAGTTCATGGTTTGCCCATGTCAAAGTTCAAAGAACACAAGGTTTGCGATGCCTGCGCTACAAGGAAGCATGTGAAATCCTAGTTCAAGCCAAAGAAGGATGTTAGCACCTCAAAACCACTTGATTTCCTTCATATGGATCTATGTGGCCCTATGAGAGTGCAAAGTAAGGGAGGAAAAAGGTACATCTTTATGATAGTGGATGACTACTCCAGATTTACTTGGACTCTGTTCCTTAGAACAAAAGATGAAACCTTTAAAGTGTTCGTAGCCTTTGTGAAGAAAATCCAAGTGAAGATGGAATCAAGAGTAGCATGCATTAGATCAGATCATAGAACAAAGTTTGACAATGCTAAGTTTGATGAATTCTATAACGAGAATGGCATTACTCACAACTTCTCAGCCCCAAGGACTCCCCAACAAAATGGAGTTGTGGAAAGGAAGAACAGAACCCACCCTTGAGGAAATGGCAAGAACAATTCTGATTGACAGTGGGATTGCTAAGAACTTCTGGGCTGAAGCTATCAACACTGCCTGCTACTTGGTGAACAAGTACATGATCAGGTCTCTCTTGAACAAAACCCCTTATGAGTTGTTGAATGGAAGGAATCCCAAGCTGGCTCACTTAAGAACATTTGGGTGCAAATGTTATGTTCTCAACAATGGAAATGATCAACTTGGAAAATTTAATGCCAAGAGTGATGAATGAATCTTTTTAGGGTACTCTTCTCAAAGTAAAGCCTACAAGATATACAACAATCGGACTCAATGTGTTGAGGAAAGTGTTCACGTGATCTTTGACGAGTTCTATCCCTCTTGTGAGAAAAGCAACAAGGATGATAAAGATGGAGAGACTCTACTAGTTCCAGGTGAAGTCATTGACATGACAAACAGAAAGGCAGACATGATGAGTCAAGTGAAAGAGCCAAGTGAAGACAATGCAGTCTCTTCCTCACCAGCAGAAAGGAACCAGGTACCACAATTACAACCACTAAAGCTGAAGAAAGAGTGGTTGATGCATTTCAAAGTACTCTATAGGTAGCTGCGAAAAGAATGCAAGGGAACCAGTCAGACTTACCCAACTCCTCTACAAATGAGGCTCAAATGCCCAATTGGAAACATAAAAGCTCCCATCCTATTGACAACATAATTACCCCTCTAGATTCAAGAGTACAAACCAGATCAAAAGCTAGAGATTCACTTGCCTTCTCAACATTTCTTTTCCAAATAGAACCCCAAAACATCAAGGAAGCCTTAAAGGATGCAAACTGGATTACAGCTATGCAAGATGAGTTGCATTAGTTCGAAAGGAACAATGTATGGCACATGACATCTAGACACTCAGATAGAACCATCATAGGAACCAGGTGGGTATTCAGGAATAAGCTTGATGAACATGGAAATACTACAAGGAACAAGGCTAGGCTAGTGGTTCACGGTTACAATCAGGAGGAAGGAATTGATTATGATGAGACTTTTGCTCCGGTTGCTCGCATGGAAGCTATCAGAATCCTAATTGCCTTTGCATCACATATGGAATTCACTCTGTTCCAAATGGATGTCAAAATTGCATTTCTGAATGGATTTCTTAAGGAAAAAGTCTATGTAAAGCAACCTCCAGGCTTTGAATGTCATGAACACCCTAAATATGTGTTTAAATTTGACAAGGCACTGTATGGGTTGAAGAAGGCTCCTCGAGCTTGGTATGAAAGACTGTAAAATTTTCTCTTGGAAAATGGTTTTACAAGAGGAAAAATTGACAACACCTTGTTCCTAAAGAAACAAGGAAGGAACCTGCTCATCTTAGGTATATGTTGATGATATCATTTTTGGGGAAATAGCTGATTTAGTGTGTGAAGAATTTGCAAAACCCATGGGAAATGAGTTTGAAATGAGCATGATGGGTGAGTTGAATTTCTTATTCGGTCTTCAAGTGAAGAAGTCCACAAAGGGTACACTCATTAGCCAACAGAAATACATGGATATGAATTTGATATGGAAGCATCAAAAGTGATTGACACTCCCATTGCCACTGTTACTCGACTGACATGGATGAATCTGGCTCTCTTGTAAATCAAACCATGTATAAAGGCATTATTGGGTCTCTTCTCTATCTTACTACCAGCATACCTAATATTGTCTTTAGTGTGGGGCTATGTGCAAGGTTTCAGTCAAATCCCAAGGAATCTCATCTGAAGGCTGCCAAGAGAATTTTGAGATATCTTAAAGGGACACAGGACCTGGTCCTGTACTACCCTTCAGGTGATAATTTTAATCTTATTGGGTATGCTGACGCTGGCTATGTAGGTTATCTTGTGGACAGGAAAAATACTTCTGGAATGACTCACTTTCTAGGATCATGTCTCATCTCATGGGGCGCATGGAAATAAAACTTAGTGGCTCTTTCAAAAGCTGAAGCAGAATATGTTGCTGTAGCTTCCTGCTGTGCTCAACTCCTATGGATCAAACAACAACTGGAAGATTTTGGTGTGTACACTGACTGTGTGCCTTTTCTATGTAACAACACTAGTGCACTCAACATGGCCAAGAACCCGGTTCAACATAAAAGAACCAAGCACATTGATGTGAGACATCAATTTCTTAGAGACAACGTGGATAAAGGGCTTATATGTATGAAGTTCTATAGTACAGAAGACCAAGTTGCAGATATCTTCACCAAAGCACTGAGCAGAGAATATTTTGAGCGAAATAGGCTGGAGCTGGGGCTAATAAAGCCAAATTGAGAACCTGATTCCCATCAGTTGGCTATGAAAGTCACATTCAGGTAACATTAGCTACAATGTTTTCTGGCCAAGTCTAACTCACTTCAATATTGTTGCAGGTAGACACGCATGATGATTATAGAAGCTGTAGATGCACTGCATGAGTAGTAAAAGAGAATGGAAATTTTTGAAAGACAGGTCAAGAACCTGGTTCTTGTATCACAGGTTAGTAGTCTTGTGCTTTTTCATACATATCTTAAAAGGATGCAAAAAATTGAGTGCCATGTCATCAACCTTTTCAGACCCTATATGTCCCGTCTTTTCATTTCAAATCCCTTCATCTCCCTCTGAAACAACCGCCGTTTCAAAAGCGGTTTCTCTCTCTCCCTCATAATTATCTCTTCTCCTATTAAAACCCTCTTATCTCTTTGAACAATCATATCTTTTCTTCAGTCCTTCTCCAGAACTTTCAAACTTCATCTCTGCTATGGCTGAAGATCAACCAATAATTCCCTCCTTAGTTGAGAAAACCCCAGAGAAAGCCCTTGATTCTTTTGCTTCTAGTGAAACACCTCTCATCATCCCCTTTTCAACCACCACTGCAGAGGACACTCCCAAACCTGACTCTCCTACACCCTCTATTTCTCTTGTCACTCTCTCAGACCTCTCTCTCCCTCCAAATGTTGAGAACTTAGAAACCCCAAAATCCGATAGCCCTTCATCTCTATCGCCTGAGATTCTTACTGAACAAATCAAGGATGGAGAACAGAGTAAAGTTCCGCATGTAGTATAGGTCTTAGAGGTTAGTATTGATCAGTCTACAGTTGTTCCCGCTTCTGAGTTTGTGGCACCCATGACGTCTCAAGAGAAAGAGGCCATAGAAAACATATTAGCCATATCTGCTGATGGAATAATGTATGGGGTGATCTCTTCGATGCCTGAGTCTCAGAGGAAAGAGACATAGTGGTCAGTGGAAGAAGGAGCTATGGTTCTATTTGAAAACATTACACCAGCAGAAACTACTAGGACCCCTCTTGAAGGACCTGACCCCTCTCCTGAGGAAACAGGTCAAGGATCATCTTCCCAGGTCTATTTTGACCCTGCTCCTTCTCCACACTTTGATGTTGAACCCTTGGAAATTTTGGCTCCTGGTATGAGGTCCAGTGATGAAGAAGATCAAGATAATATTGCTCTAGATATGTTTATTGCCAAGAGGAAGGCAATAACCACTCATGATCCTTCTTTTAAGCAACCTACTACTAGGTTGCAAGCAAAGAAGGTTTATGGGTCTGCCCTACAGAAGAGCAAAAGACATAATAATAAGAAGAAAAAAAAGGCTGGTGAAAAATGGAGAGGTTGTGTGTGACAAAAACATTCCTGTAGTAGAAGTAGATGAGAAAGCAGCAGAGGAACCAAGTTTCTTAGTGAAAAGGTCTCAGAAAAAGAAACGAGAAGAAGGTGTTGCTACGCCAAGTTCAAAATCAGTGAAAGGTGGTGGAAAATTGAAACAAGTTGTGAGTGAACAATCATTGTCTGATGACAATGTGTTAGTAAAGTCAAGTGGAAAGGGAAAATCGAGTGTGAAGTCTGGAAAAAGGAAGGTGAAAACTGTGAGGGAACCTGATTCGGCAAAGAGAGTGAAGCATGAGAGTATGTCTGCTAAGGAGCGGCTAAGGTACCAAAAGGTTCTGTGAGGTCACACTTTTGACCCAGAAATCTCTGAAATGGCCGGAATAAGACAAATAATAGACATGCTCGAGTTTCAATAGTAGGGACATTTGTTCAAGGTAGATGTGCCCAAAGCCTATGGGGATGAGGTCCAAAGTTTCTATGTAGACCTCTTTCCTATTGAAACTGATCATATATGTGCTTTGGTCAATGGAGTTGATATTATGTTGGATGCTGCTTTGCTTGGGGACATACTTAAGGTCCCCGCAGATGGTATGTCCTCTGTCAAGAATGTGTGGGTCAAATATTAGGAATGCTATTGTGAAGGAAGGTGCAGTCCAGCGGGAGGAACAGGTCCACAAGAAAGCCCTACTTCCCGTTTATTAGCTGCTGTTTGAGTTGGTAAACAAGGTTCTTCTACCCCGTGTTGAGAGACGGTCCATTACTTCCATGTCTGACTTGTATTTGATGGAAGCACTAGATGGGTTTAGAGCTGTAAACTTGCCATCCATCATGATTAAGTACATGCAAAAGGTGGCAACTTTCAAGGATGGAAACTATGGTCTTCCATATGGATTTCTTCTCATGCACATCTTCAAGTTCTTCGAAGTGTCTTTGGGATAGCCTAAGATAGGGACCAAGAAGCAGACCTTATCCCAAACCACTTTGGAAGAATGTGAATATATTGAAAGAGGTGGAGGAGTAGGAAGCACTTCAACAATCTCTCAGCTTATCAATGCCCATAATAGTGCTACTGAGGAGATTAGGAAGTTGAGAGCAAGGAATGCCATTCTGGAGATTCATCAGCCCCAAGGGGCACTAGGGTCAAATGAGGAGATCGCTCATCTGATCAAAGAAAATGCTTATCTCAGGCAGCAGGTAGAGAACCTGAAGGAGAAACTGCTCGCAGAGCAAATGTCAGCCAATGCCCAAATTGATCTCGTTCTCAACACTCTTGCTACAACTTCTAAGCCTTCTCCTTCTAGTGTCCCCTAGGCTAACCCTTTCAGTGACTAGTTTCTGGATTATCTCTTTTGCTTTTGATGACTATGGCAGTTGTTTCTTTTTATTTTTCTTTTGTGGTATGGATGGAATGTACTTGTATTGCTCCCACTGATCACAGTATGTTTTATAAAAACTGTCCTCTTTTGCCGTTTGTTGCTTATGTTTCTCTTTTTCTCTTTTCTATCATGTTGTGTACACATATGTGGCATAAGTTAGCTCAGCTAGACTTTTTTATGTTGATTACTTTCTTGTGTATTTTTAATGATGCCAAAAGGGGAAATATAAGGAATCTGATTAAGGGGGAAGCATAAAGTTAGGGGGAACTTGTGAAGTTCCTGTTACTTCATCTGGTTAATTTTGCTCTAAACATATGTTATCAATTTCTAAGTTTGTCATCATCAAAAAGGGAAAAATTAATGAGTTTACAATACCTTAACTTTATGTTTTAATGATCTAACAAATTTACTGTCAAAGAACTAGATAAGGAACCTGACACACTTGGTACACAACTCAAATCAACGGACTCCAGCTAATGTGAGCTGCTATGACTTCAGAAGATAGAGAATCAACACATGGACCTGATACCCTTGTGTTTCCCTAACAGTAGTACGGAGTCAACTGTCTACAGCTGGAAAGTGACTACCTGCACTGTACATAAAAACAGTGCAGCACAGTTCTGTATCACTTCTCATTTGACCTACCAAGTAATTACATCATCCAAGTGATGTCATCCATATTGTATTAACATTAAACATTACAACAAAATATTACTTGAACACTTGAGAATTCATTCAAGCACTCAAGTATCTGACATTCAAGCATTCAATTCTCAAGTGCATCAAGAACAAAGTTTAACACTACTGTAGACCAGTTCTTACAGCTAGTATTTTGTATGTCCTTAGTTGAGTTGTAACTTTGTAATTATTCTTCATTGTAATTCCTACTTTGCTTATCTAGAAGCGTTACTTAGGAACCTCTTGTAAAACCATAAACCCTTAGTGTTTGTGTCGTGACTAAAGTTAGTCATGAGTTGAAGTCTTTGTAATAAGTGTATTAAAAACTGGCTTGTAATAGGTGTATTACAAGTTAGTGAGAGATCAAGAGTTTAATTCCTAGATTGCATAGATTGTAATCTAAAGTTGCTCATAGTGAAGTTAAAATCCTACCAGGTCGTGATTTTTTGTCCCCTTAAGCAGTGATTTTTCCACGTAAAAACTCCCTATTCTATTTACTTACTGTCTTATTAGCATTATCAGTTGAAACTCATAGAGGACCTAATCTCTATATAGTTTGGTGGACTCATACATTCTATCAGTGTATTTGAAAACGAAAATTATAAATGATTTATTTTTGTTTCTATGAAGTATTAGATATTTAAATAGACTAGTCTTTGAGGTTTGCCTCACTGGATAACTTGTACAATATGCCAAATCTAGAAAACTTATGCAAACCCACTTAAACCGCATAGACCAGAAATCTGCCCCGCCCTGCATCAGTCTATCAAGAAATAATCTCAACCCGCCTCGCATCCGCCCCGCACTGCATAGCATTAAACTCGACCCGCCCCATTTGTCATCCCTATAAATATAGTAAATATACAATGGGTAGAGTCAGATATTTCGCATAACAAAAAGTGAATAATCTAAAACCTGAAACTGATTCTAAAAAATAAAAACAAACTGAAACCTGAAATTGAAAACTATGTATCTAATAACTAACAATAAAGCTGAAAGAAGAGTCTAAAACAAATATATGAAAATGAAGTTGGAAACTAACTTTAAATAATTAACTGTTTGAAACGATGTAAACATAGTGGCCATGCGCATGTTAGCACCTGGGAACACACACGGAGACTACTAAAGCTATTGTAGGACCTCTGATTATGTTTACTCAAGCTTAATTATATGTGGGGCCATCGAGTAGCTCAATCAGACTCGATCATCTAAGCGCATTAGTGATGACGTCCAAATCCACTACTAAAAAGTAAATGGACACGGTCGCATGCAATATAATATACCCAACTATGAGTCGGGGTCGAATTCCACAGAGAACAGTATGTAGTCGATTAGGAATGTAAGAGAATTATCACTTGTTATGCAATGCCAAACACTTAGAATTGGTTTTAGAGAAGATTTATACCTAAATGCGGAAATGTAAACTAACCTAGAAAGTAAGTAAAATGATCAATGGCTACAAGTATGGATGCATCGGGAATTACACACTAGTAACGATCTAATATATTTCATGATTTTAAAAATATGAGCGAGTTTATGTTAATTATCCACGGGTAATAATTCTATATTAGCTTCTTCCAAAGACGAACAAGACTTCCCAATTAAATTATCCCTAAAACAATTGGGAGATTAAGCACACCCGGATATGGCTACAAGTAGTTCAATCTTATACCTAGGTAGAATCTATAAAATGAGGGTTAAAGCCTCAAGTTCTTGTTAATTAATCTTTCCCAACCCGAAATAATCTTTCCCAAAATTAATTCGGAGTTAATGGGCGAGTCCTAGGGTAAGCTAATCCCTTTGGAAATATTAAAGAACAAGAATAATTAAACTAACAATAACTCACTTCATGAAAGGATAAAAATCATTCAATACATAAGCACGACAAGGTATTTAATCCACATTTTAAATATGATTATTTCCATAAACAAGATTCAAGTGTTGAATACAATACTACCACTTAGATATTCAATACAAAGCAAGGAAATGAAGAAATGAGTACAAAGGAGTAAGAAATTCTTCACCACAATCTTCAAAACCCAAGCGTAAGTGCATAAAACCTAGCTTCCAACCTTGTTCTCTCTAGTCTTTGGAACTGAAAATAAGCCAAAAGATTCTGAAAATATATGCTAGGTGGAGTATTTGTGGGTTTGGAATTGAGAACATGTGAAATGCCTAAACTGCCCAGGTTTGATGCCCGTTGACTGCACATGCGGAAGAATACTCGCAGGTGCGGCTCCGCAGATTCGGATAGCCCATTGCAGATGTAGAATGTGAAGCTGAGTGCTGGATCCGCAGATGCGGTCTTCCAAGCGCAGATGCGGAACCGCTTCTGCGGTTCTTGAGTCGCATGTGCGATCCCAGGCAAAATTGTTCAGTTCTGCAGATGCGAACTTCTCCCCGCAGGTACGAGATCGCTTCTGCGATCTGTGTTTTGTAGATGCATTATCCTTGGAGAGTTTTGTACTCTTTCAATCAATTTTTGCTCAATTCCTCTTCAATTCAACGCGAATCACTTCATGGCATCATTTTCCTGAAAGTCGAATAATACACACTATAAACGACCTCATATTATCATTAAAAGATGCAAAATCTAACGAAAAGAGGCGAAAAATGAGTGGTAAAATTATCACTCATAAACACCCCCAACTTAAAGCTTTTGCTTGTCCTCAAGCAAATTAAAACGAACAATTCAATGAGGTTCTACCATTTAAAACACAAATCATATTGCTAGCATTTACAAATCACATTCTCCAATTAAGCATTATACTTATGGATTTGGTTGGTACTAATAATTAGGCTCAAGTATGTGCATCTTACCCGAAGAACTCCTTCATTTAAAAATATATTCAAGAAGTGCAAGGGAGTTTCAAAATAATCAAGTGACAAGAATAAGCCTTAAGAAGTAACTCAAAAACACTAGTCCACCACATATGCTAAACTTACTCATTTCCGGGTGTATCAATTTCACCAATCCATCCTAATTCATATGCCCTCACAAGAAAGAAAATTCCAAAATCATTATATTTACAATACAACATAAGGGACAAATTGACAAAGACACTCACTCTCACAAAGAATTTCAAATGTTACAACATCTCATGCCATAAGCTTGCCCTTATTTTAATTCATTGCCTATTCAAGAACATTCTATTGGAGATCCCATAAGAACTTTTTAAGCTTGTAATGTAGGTTTAGGGAAGGGTCGGATAAGCATTTGGGATACGAGTGACTATACCCTCCTTGAACACTACTCACATTTGTCTTTCTTTTTGCACTTTGTTTCTTTTCAAACCACATAGCCTCATTAGCATCTAGTTACCAACATAGAACCACCTTAAATACCTCTCTAATTTTTTTCAAGGCTCCATATTTATATACATACATATATTTCTCTTTTCATTTTTTTTTATTTTTTATATACATATTTTACTTTTGGAGCTTGAATAATTTTATATGAACACTTTGAGGTATATTTTCCTACACTCGATTTACAACCTTATCAATTTCCACTTTGACACCACACCCCCCAACTTAGGCTTTTTTCCTCATTCTCAATGTTCAAGGAGGGACGAGTTCAAAAGAGGGAATTATTTTACAAAAGGGTAAAGGTTTGTAATGAGGTGGCAAAAAAAAAAGAAGGTTAAGGTCTCAAATAGGGTACTAGTGATAGTATTTATGCAATGGTAAGCTTGAAAGTCTAAAGAGGTTTTACAAATATCACAAAGAATGTCTAAGGTCATCCCTCCAACCAAACATAACTAACATTAGTGTTGAAAGACCAACCGGGCAAGTTCTAGATGATAGAAGGAAACACAAGATTTATTTATACAAACACTAATACACATGGCACAAACAGTGCAGGCAGTCACTTCATTTCCAGCTGTGTCCAATTGATTTTGTACTACTATGAGGGGACCTTAAGGGTATCAGGTCTTTGTTTAGTTTCCTAGCTCTTGAATCTGTAGCAGTTCACCTTTAGCTGGAATCCGTTAAATGCAGTGTAGTCCAAGTGAGACAGGTTCCCTATCTGGTCCTTCACATTAAGTTTGTTAGATCATCAAAACACAAGGTAAAGATATTGAAAACCTATTACTAACACACATGGTACATAAATTAATCAAGACGGATCAATTTTATTTTCTAATAAGAGCATCTAGAGCAATATTATTCAAACTAGTGGGCAAAGAGTCACTAAAAGAGCCAAAAATTTATCACAAAAATTATTCTTCACCATACAACTTACTTTTTCTAATTCAAAACCGAAATTCGGAGGGGTATTCTTAATTCACATTTCACATACGAGAGACTAATTTTGTTAGTACCAAATAATCCAAAAGTCTCCTCCTAGCAAAACATGACTAATTCCCTTAAGAAAGTTGTCACACCATCTATCATAGGGAAAAGTCACCTGGTTCACTTCAAAAATGTTCCTTGGGAAAGAACCGTAGCATGAAGAAAACCCAAGGAACTACTACTAAGGAAATAAAAATAAAAGAACAAAACTACTAAAGAGGATACTAAAATAAAATCAACTAATACTAATAACACCAAGCTACTAAAGAAAACAAATAACGAAAGAAAGATAAAAATAAACTAATAACACCAAGCTCAGCAAGAGCACATGATACAACAAAATAAGCCCGACAAGGGAACACAATATCATAGTATGAATATGGTATACTCCTAAAGCCACCCCCAACTAAAAACATTACAGTGTCCCCACTGCACAATATCAAAAGTACAGAAAAGTAGTTTGAGGGTCTCCCTGAGGTCTACATCAGACTAGTAGATTTTGGGAGGAAGGCTGATCACTCCTGTGCTAAACTCACAGCCTCATCATCATCATCATCATCATCATCACCAACAACATCTTACATGAAGCAATACTCCTCGCTGTCATCTTTATCCCCCACTTGTATCTTCCTACCCGGCTGCCCCCATTTGATGATGGCCTTTATGCCTCTCCATATCTTCATCATGAATTTGCTCTTCTTCTTGTTCTTCACCTTCTCCTTTTAGAAATCTGACTGAAGATCGGCATGCGCCTTGGCCAAGATGCTGTAGGCTATCTCGAGTTTGCCAACTGATGCTGCTAGCTTCTCCTGAGACTCTGCTTGACTTTTCTGCGCATCTAAGTATATCCTGATGTCTTTCCTGGAGAAGTACTCAGGCCCAGGCTAGGAGGATGAGGTCCCCTGGGGAAGCTGTGACATTAACTCCCGAATGGATGCAAGTTTGGAGTTTAGCACCCCAAATGGTCCCTCAGGTGCAGCTGCCTGTGAGGAAGAATCTGGACCGGCAACATAAGTGGTGACTTTCCTTTTCTTGCTTTTTACTGCACTCCCCTCACCTGTTACTCTTAGTGGATGAAAATGTTTATCAGTTAGCAACCAACGATAGGTGCTACGAACCTCAACCTCTGCCCTTATGCATAACTGTGTGATCAGCGAAGGGAACATCAACCCTACATCATTGTCGAACAAATACTCCCTCAGCTCCCACAGGATATAGTAACCGACATTCACAGGAATGCCGTCCAAGATGCATGCAATGATCAATGCCCTGGTGTAGGAGACATCTGTGATATTTTTGCTTCAGCTATGAAGTCAATTGACTTCAATCCCTTTCTCCTGTTTCCCCATTTTGCTCTCATTCTTGGAGGGTAGAGTTTAGAGACAAGCCATTCCCCGTTGTCGCATTGATCCTTCTCTCGCACCGGCTTAAGTGGATAGTTAGGAATCCCAAGCGTGTCATTGATCTGCTCCATCCCAAACCTTACTAATTTTCCTCTAATGATGAGTTGTGGGTTGGCAATGTTTGTGCACTTAAGATTTTTGTAGAATTTGCGCACCCACTACTCATTGGCTTTGCACGGAGTGGGAAGGAAAATGATCATCCGGAGGCTTGGAGACAAGCATAGAAATCTGGGAGCCGCTCGACCAATTTCTCCTCGGCGATCCCTTTTTCAAGAACTATCTTTTTGATGGCGAGGTGTCATAATATCTATGTTGATAGTCATCCGACATGAAGCATGAGTTATCAAATGGTTTATCAACCTCCTCCTCAATTTCATGATGTTGCGGAGCATTTTCGTTCATGTTTGGGTCCATTTTAGCTCAAAGTACCTTCACAAAATCAAAACAATGTCAGTCGGGCAATAGAATCATGTTAAGCAATTTAAAACACTACAATTAGGCCAAAGAATCAAGTTGAACGGGCCCGGGAGGCTTCAGTTGCAAAGCCACTGGAATTTGGCAGACTACCTAGTTTCCGCACCTACAGAAATACCATCGCAGGTGCGGTCCTGCTTCTGCGGGTTTTTTCTCCGCATCTGCAGTTTTTCTCAATGGGCCAAAAGTCGTACCTGCGGAACATTCAACGCAGGTGCTAGACCGCATCTACGGTAGATTTTCCGCATATGCAGTGTTCATACAAGGGTTCAGACACCCAGATCTTTTTCAACATTTTTCAATTCTTAAACCAAATTTTGGCACCTAATTTATACTCAAGACTTCTAAATTAGTGCTTAGCATACAAGGGTTCTGATTTTATTGAGACCAATTTTGTGGTACTTAGCATACAATTTTCTTTTGGACAATTTATCAATCACTTTGCAGGTAGTTTAAAATCGCCTCTTCTTCATACAATTTAGGTACTTAGATTTCCCACAAATTTGTTTCATAGTAAGCAACACACTCTAACCTACTCTTAACCAAATTCCTCACCCTAATATTAGCCTAAATCAGAGGTGGTCTTGGGACTAGAGGGAAACGACCATGAAAGGCCCGAGAAAGGAGAACAGAGAAGAACAAGAGAGAAAGGAGTAGATGAGAACCAAGAGAAAATACATGTGTCTTGTGTGAGTGCACTAGAATTCACGAGAAGTGGTGGGTTTGGAGTATGTTAGAGATGGGGGAGTTTAGGGTTGGGAGAACAAAGGCAGAAGATACCTGAGGGAAATGAGGAAATTAGATCATTAAGATTCCTCAATCTCTGCACCTGCAGATTTTTAAGCACTTCTGCGCTTCCACTTCTGCAACAAAGGAATCGCACCTGCGAATGCTACCGCATCTGCGCTTGATTATCCGCTTCTGCATAAGCGCACCTGTGGGTTTCCAGACCGTAGGTGCGAGAACACCTGGGTTCAGCAATTTGTTTCTGGGCAGCCACTACTTTGATGCATTCCCAATTCTCAACCTCCTCAATTTAGCTCCAAAAAATCTGAAACTTGTTAGATTAGATCAAAATAATATACTAAGCTATTCTAAAAAAAGAAAATTTCAAAAATGACCAAACGTTTTGAAAACAATGGGTTGCCTCCCACCAAGCGCCGCATTTAACGTCATGGCACGACGCAAGTCAGCTTTCCCACTTTTCTCGCCACTTAGACGATATGAACTGGGCACCGAGCTTGGAATCAAGCTTGTGACCATGAGCGGTGTGGGGTGGTTAGTTGATGATTAAGCCAAACCTCAATTTCTTCATTTTGCATTTCTTGGCTTTCATGTGAGGAATGTCATTTTGCCTTCTTGTTCCCTCAAATTGTAAGATGTATGGTTTTTGCCTTTCCTCCTCGCAATCCTTCATTGATTCGTGTAGTTCAATTCGCATATCACCACACAATTCCAATGTTGAAAAATGCTTGGAATGCAATATCAGCCCTCCAAATTGCAATTCTTCCCCGGATTTTGACATCCTCTTTTTCCCCCGGACTAGAGTCAATCTCAACCATATTTTCATTTACGCCAGTTGACTCTAATTCTATATTTTTCTTGGTATCACTAAAACTCATGGATTCGGTTGGTGGATGTTCAATTCTTGATTCCTCAAAGTAGAGCTCACTTTCTTCCTCAAAATCGGACTCTTCTTGACTTCCTTCCACACTCTCAAGTTGGTGGGCATAGTGAGCCTCAACCAATATTTTCATTTGATCTTCCAAAGTGCGGATATATTCATCATTATGAGTCAAGCCTTGTTTCAAGTCCTCGAGTGCAAAGTTATGCTTCTCCTAATTTTCAAGAATGGTCTCCAACATGAGCATCATTTTCTCATTTTGGGCATTTGAGAGTTCTTCTTGGTTTTGATTAAGCACCAAGGAAGGATTTTCGGCTTCCACACCTAAGGAAAATTCTTGGCTATCATTAACTTCCAAGGCTTTTTGGACCTCTAAAGCTTCAAGCATTTCCCCCATTTGTGAGTGCAACATTTCAAGTGCCTAGTCATTTTGGAGACTATTTTTCAAAAGTTCCTCCAAGGCACTTTACTCTTTGTTTTCTCCTTCAATTAGGCATTCTAACATGATTTCGAACTCTCCATTTTTGCCATGCTCAATCTCTTCTACTTCGATAGCCCTATCATTTTTATCATAAAAAGTAGAATCATCATAGCGGGGGCTTGGGGAAGGGAAGGACAAATAAGCACAATACTCCTAATGACCATTTTGTCGACCACACTTATCACAAATACTCCACTCCTGGGTTTGAAATTGTGCGCACGATTCATCCCCGGGAGAATTTAAACAATTTTTCCACGAGTGTGGTCCTCCAAAATAAGGACAAGGGTCATCAAAGTATGAACAACTACCATCCAACCAATTTTCATTAAATGATGCCATTTTTCAAAGCTAAGAAAATAAGAAAGAAACAAACAAGAAAAATAGACCAAGGTAAAAATAATAATTACACAAATATTCACAAGTTTGGATCAAAGAACTTACGCTTATTTCTCAAACAACCTAAATTACGCCAAATTGTTTCCCGGCAACAGCGCCAATTTTGATGATGTCCAAATCTACTACTAAAAAGTAAATGGACACGGTCACATGCAATATAATATACCCAACTATGAGTCGGGGTCGAATCCCAGAGAGAACAATATGTAGGCGATTCGGAATGTAAGAGAATTATCATTTGTTATGCAATGCCAAACACCTAGAATTGGTTTTAGAAAAGATTTATACCTAAATGCGGAAATGTAAACTAACCTAGAAAGCAAGTAAAATGATCAATGTCTACAAGTATGGATATATCGGGAATTACACTCAAGTAACGATCCAATGTATTTCATGATTTTACAAATATGAGCGAGTTTATGTTAATTAGCCACAGGTAATAATTCTATATTAGCTTCTTCCAAAGACTAACAAGACTTCCCAATTGAATTATCCCTAAAACAATTAGGAGATTAAGCACACCCGAATATGACTACAAGTAGTTCAATCCTATCCCTAGATAGAATTTATAAAATGAGGGTTAAAACCTCAAGTTCTTGTTAATTAATCTTTCCCAACCCCAAATAATCTTTCCCAAAATTAATTCAGAGTTAATAGGCGATTCCTAGTGTTAGCTAATCCCTTTGGAAACACTAAAGAACAAGAATAATTAAAGTAACAATAACACACTTCATGAAAGGATAAAAATCATTCAATACATAAGTACAACAAGGTATTTAATCCACACTTTAAATATGATTATTTCCATAAAAAAGATTCTAGTATTGAATACAATACTACACACTTAGATATTACAAAGCAAGGAAATGAATAAATGAGTACAAAGTAGTTAGAGATTCTTAACCACAATCTTCAAATCTTCAAAACCCAAGGGTAAGTGCAAAAACCCTAGCTTCCAACCTTGTTCTCTCTAGTCTTTGGAACTGAAAATAAGCCAAAAGATCCTGAAAATATATGCTAGGTCGAGTATTTGTGGGTTTGGAATTGAGAACATGTGAAATGCCTAAACTGCCCAGGTCTGATGCCCGTTGACCGCACCTACGGAAGAATACTCACAGGTGCGGCTCCGCAGATGCGGATAGCCCATCACAGATGCGGAATGTGAAGTTAAGTGCTGGATCCATAAATGCAGTCTTCCAAGCGCAGATGCGGAACCGCTTCTGCGGTTCTTGACTCGTAGGTGCGATCCCAGGTAAAATTGTTCAGTTCTGTAGATGCGGACTTCTCCCCGTAGGTGCGAGATCGCTTCTGCGATCTGTGTTCCGCAGATGCATTATCCCTGGAGAGTTTTGTACTCTTTAAATCAATTTTTGCTTAATTCCACTTCAATTCAATGCAAATCACTTCATGGCATTATTTTCCTGAAAGTCGAACAATACACACTATAAACGACCTCATGTTATCATTAAAGGATGCAAAATCTAACAAAAAGAGGCTAAAATGAGTGGTAAAATCATCACTCATAAACACCCCCAACTTAAAGTTTTTCCCTGTCCTCAAGCAAATCAAAACCAACAATTTAATGAGGTTCTACCATTTAAAGCACAAGTCATATTGCTAGCATTTACAAATCACATTCTCCAATTAAGCATTATACTTATGGATTTGGTTGGTACTAATAATTAGGCTCAAGTATGTGCATCTTACCCGAATAACTCCCTCATTTAAAAACAACTTCAAGAAGTGCAAGGGAGTTTCAAAATAATCAAGTGACAAGAATAAGCCTCAAGAAGTGACTCAAAAGCACTAGTCCACTATATATGCTCAACTTACTCATTTTTGGGTGTATCAACTTCACCAATCCATCCTAATTCATGTGCCCTCACAAGAAAGAAAGTCCCAAAATCACTATATTTACAATACAACATAAGGGACTAATTGACAAAGACACTCACTCTCACAAAGAATTTCAAATGTTACAACATCTCATGCCATAAGCTTGCCCTTATTTTAATTCATCACCTATTCAAGAACATTCAGTTGGAGATCCCATAAGGACTTTTTAAGCTTGTAATGTAGGTTTAGGGAAGGGTCGAATAGGCATTTGGGATATAAGTGACTACACCCTCCTTGAACACTACTCACATTTGTCTTTCTTTTTGTACTTTGTTTCTTTTCAAACCACATAGCCTCATTGACATCTAGTTACCAACATAGAACCACCTTAAATACCTCTCTAATTTTTTTCAAGGCTCCATATTTATATACATACATATATTTCTCTTTTTTATTTTATTTTTTATATACATATTTTTCTTTTGGAGCTTAAATAATTTCATATGAACACTTTGAGGTATATGTTCCTACACTCAATGTACAAACTACTAATTTCCACTTTGACACCACACCCCCAACTTAGGATTTTTGCTTCATTCTCAATGTTCAAGGAGGAACGGGTTCAAAAGAGGGAATTATTTTACAAAAGGGGAAAGGTTTTTTATGAGGTGGCCAAAGAAAAGGCTGAAGGCTCAAATAGGGTACTAGTGGTAGTATTTATGCAATGGTAAGCTTGAAAGGCTAAAGAGGTTTTACAAATATCACAAAGAATGCCTAAGGTCATCCCTCCAACCAAACATAACAAACATTAGCGTTGAAAGACCAACCGGACAAGTTCTAGATGATAGAAGTAAACACAAGATTTTTTTATACAAACACTAATTGTTAGTTTGTATGAGTCCACCAAATAGTAGAGTACCTGGTCCTCTACGAGATTCTGCTGGGAATGCTAAAAACTGTAAGTAAATGGAACACGGGATTTTTATGTGAAAAAAATCCCACGCAAAGGGACCAAAAACCACAACCTACACCAGTAGGCTTTCAACTTCACTAACTTGTAAACACCTATTACAAGCCACTTTGTAATGACTCTATTACAAAGAATTTAACTCAACTAACTTGTTGTACTCTTACCACAAGCCACTTTGTGACTCCCTAGTTACAAAGACTTTTACTAACTTGTGATGCTCTCACCACAAGCCACTTTGTCACTCTACAGTTACAAAGGCTTTTGCTTATGACTAAACCTAGTCACGACATAAACTCAAGGAGTTTACGAATTTTACAAGAGGATTCCTAATCAATGCTTCTAGCTAAGCAATTTAGGAGAAACAATAAGTACAATTACAAAGTTACAACTCAACTAAGGACAAAAACATGCTAACTTTAGGAACTGGTCCGTAGTTGCGTTCAACTTTGTTCTTCAAGCTCGTGAGGATTGATTTCTCTATTTTTTGCAAAATTCTTGAATAAGAAACTGAAACATTCAAGCTATCACACCTCCTTTTTCCTACCCCTGGAAGGGTATAAGGGAGTTTTTCCAATTTAAGTGACAATCGAAACAAGATTATTTATTTGTTTTTCAGAGTCGCCACTTAGGATAATTAATGGTGTCCCAAGTCACCTGTTTTAAATCCCGAATCGAGGAAAGATTGACTCTGTTTTACAGTCTGGGAACACAGAAATTCGGGTAAGGAACTCTATTAACCCAAGAGAAGGTGTTAGGCATTCCCGGGTTCCGTGGTTTTAGCACGGTCGCTCAACTATTATTATTGGCCTATTTATTTTGATTTCAAAACATTTTTGAAACCTATGCATTTTATTCCTTTTAAACCGCTTTTAATAATCCAAGTGTTATACAATTAATTATTTAATTACACATTGTGAATCATGTCACGGGAACCGTACCCACGATCTACAACATGTTTATTTATTAACAAGATTAATTATGGTCGGTCACATAAATGTACCCCCGAAATTTAGAATTTAAGTATCACAACTACGTCACGGGAATCGTACCGTGACATGATTTTGTATTTATGTGAGGCCATATGTTATAGGATTTTATTTGTGTATAGCGCACCTCAAATTATTTAAAAGAAAAGATTTGTATTTAGCTAAGGCAAACCATAAATACTCCTACTTATATCTATTTTTTAAAAAAAGCTAAGTATCGCAACCACGTCACGAGAACCGTACCCGTAGTTGTGATGTTTTATTATGATGCGCCTAAAGCAAGCTACTATGTTCATATGTTGTTCGTCTCTTACGTTTGAGATTATTGTGAGGCCATGAGTTTTCAAATGTGGAATTTATTATGAAAAACAAAAAAAAATGAAGCGAATCAGCTTGGCATAAGCTCCTATACGAGAAAGCTCATCTCATAGACTCCTATATGATTTTTCCTTTCATCAAGTGAGGAAGTTGACTAGAATATGATTAGCTATTCTATTGGATTAGCATAAGCGAAAGCTTACTGCTTAATTAGCTTAGAATTCAAATTATTCGTCCAACGATTTTAAGCCTAAACTAACTTGTAAAAGTAATACTAGTATCTAAACGTCCCAAGTCAACAAATCAACACCCATCGGTAGCTTGTGAAATTCAAAATCATCCTAAAATAGCTTTTCCAATGCTTCGATTCTCAATAAAAAAATTAACACAGATAAAATAGTGAAGAAATGAACATGTTCAAACAAGATCTCCTTAATATCGAAAGAAAAAATCAACTGTTGCAAAACTGGGCTCCGACAATTCAACTAAGAGATGACAATACACCCGAACAGAAATTGCGAACCTAAAACCGAACCACAGACGGCAACAAACAACCGACGGCAAACTGGAATGGACTTCAATCAAACTCCATTTTTTCTGGATGCCGTTCTTCTGGTTTTTCGAATGCTGAAAAAGATGAATCAAGCTACGTTGGGGGGGGGGGTTTCTCGATGGGTCCTTGGTTGCTGCTGCATGTAAGTATTCAGAATGAAGAAGAAACAAAATCCAGTCAAGGAAAATGGCTCATGCTTTTTGGAGAAGAAGATTCATTTCTCTTTTTGGGTCTCTAGCGTTATGCTGCCTTTTTTTTTGTATTCTTGTTGGATCACCAGATGAAGAAGATTATTTGGTATGGGGTTCTCATTCTCTAAAAAATGGCGGATCATCCTTTATTTAGTGTATAGGTCTCATTTCTTGAATTTTCGCTGATCTTTTCCAGAGAAAACAGCGGATTAGTGTGTGTATCCTTTAGAGTCTAGGGTCTTGTTTGTTTTATAGGGGTTTTTAGGTTAGGGGGTATAGACCTAGGGATTATGGGCTTGAGAATTATGGGCTAGGTCCGAAAATGAGGCTTAAAAAATGGGTTGCTCGAGCCCAAGTTTTATTCTTTCTCCGCGAACGAGACTAAAACACGACCTTATTTATTAATTAGTCCTACTTAAGTAAAATAACTGTTAAAATAAGACTGAGTGTTAAAACAAAACTATTTTTGGTATTTTTCAAGATTAAAAATGACTACAAAACATTAATGAAACTATTTTTTGTAATTTTCATTTTCTTGTAATAAAATAAAGTAAAAGAGTCAAAATTAGTTGAGATAGCGATATTAGACTTAAATTAAATATTTACGTGCTAAAATATGAAAAATCTCGGGGAGGGTCAAAAATCACATGTCTACAGCTGCCCCTATTTGACTGGGAACGCGAAGAGTTTTCAAACAAAGAACGACTAGACAGGTTTTTTGACCTGACCCTTATTTAGGGAGACCAAAAGCTAGGGGGAAGGAGAATGTGACCGAGCTCTGGTATCTGAGCTGCCTACATATCCTTGGCTATAAAGGAATCAGGCCACGTGTAGTTCAGAAGTGAATGAGGTGATAAAGTACACTGAGGTGGAGAGCCGGTCGAGGTGCCGTTCCGTCGAGGTTCCGGTCTGCGGTCCTGTTATTACATCAAAAATAAAAAATGAAAAAGACTAAATAAACCTGTCAACTACGAGTTACAAGATTCCTATCTATAAGTCTTCTGAAGCTTGATCTTGAGTCTTGAATGGTTCTTCATGCAGACTTTAGTTTTGAACATGGGCACTTGTTAGCTACAGGTGCTAGTTCATTCTTCTTCTACTTTTTGAATCAAAACCGGACACCACACCATGCTTGTGACTTCAATCATGTCTTGAGAAGCTCACATCTTTCATCAACTTCTGCATTTGGATTCATTTCTTGCCTTTCTCCTTTTTTTTCTTCTGGATTGTGACTAACTTTTGTTGATCACCTCAGACTGTTGACTTGCATTCTTGCCGTGAGCTTCTTTTGTTGCTAACTTGAATTGCATTCTGAAGTGAATTCCTTTATTCTTCAGGCAAGCACCTGATTGCCAACATTTGAACTGTATTCCCGTGTTCTTCAGCTAGGCGCCTGGTTGCCGAAACTTGAACTGTCTTCCTTTGAAATTTGAATGGCTTTCCCTCGAAATTTGACCATTTTTCCCTTGAAACCTGTGCTGCTCTCCCTTTGTTCTCCAGGTGGGCTCCTGATTTCCAACGCTTGTACTACTTTTCCCTCGAAACTTAATTCGTTTTCCCTTTGTTCTCCAGGTGGGCTCCTGATTGCTGAACTTGAACCGTCTTCCTTTGAACATTGCTGCTTTCCCTTTGTTCTCTAGGTCGACGCCTGATTACCAACATTTCAATTGTATTCCTTCCCTTTGAAACTTGAATTGTTTTCCTTTTGTTTTCCAGGTGGGTGCCTGATTGCTGAACTTGAACTGTTTTCCTTTGAAACTTGAGTTGCTCTCCCTTTGTTCTCTAGGTGGGCTCCAGATTTCTAACACTTGTACTACTTTCCCTTTGTTCTCCAGGTGGGCTCTTGATTACCAACATTTGCACTGTTTTCCTCAAAACTTGAACTGCTTCCCTTTGTTCTCCAAGTGGGCTCCTGATTACCATAACTTGAATTGATTTCCCTTTGTTCCCCAGGTGGGCTGCTAATTACCAACACTTGAATTGCTTTCCCTTTGTTCTCTAGGTGGGCTCTTGATTACCAATATTTGCATTGTTTTTCCTCGAAACTTGAACTGCTTCCCTTTGTTCTCCAGATGGGATCCTGATTACCGACACTTGAATTGCTTTCCCTTTGTTCTACAGGTGGGCTCCTAATTACCAACACTTGGCTTGCTTTCCCTTTGTTCTCTAGGTGGACTCCTGATTACCAATACTTGAATTGCTTTTCCCTTGAAACTTGAACTGTCTTCCCTTGTTCTCCAGGTGGGCGCCCGGTTACAACAAAACAAACAAATTAAAAGAAATTTTTCTATCCTAATTTGATATTGGGAACAACTGTGAGTGTTAACCGATTCTTGTTACCAAAATAAGTTCTAAGCTAAATTCCCTTATCCTGAAAATTTAAAACCAAGTCTCATCTCAAAAGTAAAAACTTTAAATGCTAAATTATACTTCCCCAAAGTAGAACTTACGCTAAATCTTTTTATCTATGAAGGTCTTGAAATTTAACTAGGTCCCATTATCCAGGAGGGTTCTGAGAACTTTTGAAATTAAATCCCATTATCCAGGAGGGCCCTGAAAATTCCAAATTAAATCTCATCTTAAGAGTGACAACTTAAAAGCTAAATTCTATTTCCTAAAGGTAAAACTTACGCTAAATCTCATTATCTATGAGGGTCCTAAAAACTAAGTCCCATTATTCAGGAGGGTCCTAAAAATTTCAAATTGAATCTCATCCTAAGCATGAAAACTTCAAGGCCAACTTATATTTCCTCAAGGTAGAGCCTATGCTAGATCTTGTTACTCGTGAATGTTTTGAATTTTAACTAAGTCCCATTATCCAGGAGGGTCCTTAGAATTTATGGTCGAACCTGTCTGGCACCTGCTTTCCTCACATAGGGTCTCTCCGGAACAAATAAAATTTCCTGCCCCTGTTTCAATAAAAGAAAACTTGTGAGTTTAAACATGGTGGTTGGTTTGCGGCCTTGACTTTGAGGTTGATTTCTCCTTCACTTCCCATGATAACTTCGATTTCAACTCGAAAGACCTTGCATGTTTGTTGACTGACCACTTTCTTTGCGACCCTTATCACGAAAAATACCTCTGATCCGTTCAAACCCAATACCATTCATCTGTTGCATTGTGCTCATGCATTGACATATATTGAACTTTTGTGTTTCACATGAATCCTAAAGCACGTCAATTGCCACCCACTCAGTGCGCAGGCTGTTCTTTCCTGACTTAACCCACTGGCCTTGGCCTTGAGGTCTATTGCTCCTTCACTTGCCATGATAACTTTGATTTCCACTTGGAAGACCTTGCTTGCCATTGGTTAACCACCTTCTCTGTCAACCTTATCACAGAAAATACCTTTGATCCGTTCACCCAACATCCTCTATCTGATGCATTATTCGTGAATTGACATATACTAAACCTTTGTTTTTCACATGAATCCCAAAGCACGTTGACTGTTACCAACAAAGTGCGCATGCTGTTCTTTCCTGACTTATGCTACTTTGATATGCTAGCCAGATCCCGTTTTGTGCAATTGGAAAGCTGGTGGAAAATTTTGAAGTCATTTCTCACTTATTCTGACCAAACAGACTCAGAAAGAGGAAGTAAACATAACAAAAGGAACAGAGTAAAGGACAATGGAAAGAGATGATTCCTAACAAGAAAATTACGAAATAGAAACTTGTCAGATATGGATACCAACTCTAATGACCATGACATAAAACTTTGGATTAAATGGCCTAATTTGTCAAGCAAGTCTAATGTTCAACTCTTGTTATACCCCTAGACCATGAAACTGGGCCTCAATGCTCCAATTATCCAATCTGATTCACAATCCTTATTCGACTTGTAGTGCCCGAAGGGTTTTCACCATCAAGCCTCTCTCATTTTGTTATTTCTCTCAACTCACCATCGCCTTATGATGCCTGTGAAGGTTTTCACTAATAAGACTCTCTCATTTTGTTCTTTTTTTCTTATTCTCCTCTGATTCTGCAGATGACAAGGCATTAACCATGGTAAAAATAACATATACTTTTGGCATGTCTAAACTCAATATTCCCAAAGATTATCTGGGAGGTCTTTTTTGGACTATAATGTGGCTTTTGGATACAGTTGGAAAGAAAGGATATCATAAAGGCTCAAAATAATTAAGACAATAAGGTTAATTTATTTTCAACTTTTGGAATCCATTCTAACAATTTTGCCCCAATTTCTACAACAAAGGAATTTGATTCTTTTCTTTTTTTCTTTGTGGTATGGAGTTTCTAAGAAAGATTTCCCCACTCTCGACTTCATGGGATTATGAAATATTTTATTTGGTATGATCGAACCATGAGGCTGCCTATGTATCCTTAAAAGGAATCAGGTCGAACGTAGTTCATGACATAGGAATTACTTTGTTGTTGTGATTTTCTCTTTTCTTTTTTCTTTCTCTCTTTTTCCTTTTCTTTCTTTCTTTCTTTTTCTTTTCTATTCTCTTTTTTTCTTTCTTTTCATTCTTTTTCCATTTTTTTTCCTTTTTTTTCTCTCTTCTTTCCTTTTTTACTTCTTTACTTACCTTTTACGTTCGTGTTTTCTGAATTTCGCTACTGATTTCAAAAGAGAGGTATGAAAGGAAATAAATAAGGCTCAAAAGGGGTAACAAAGGATAAAGTGTTTAGATAGCAGAACAAAATGCCTTTGTCATTCCAATCTTCAAAACATGCCAAGTACAAACAAACACAATTTAAACCACAGAAATCATACATAATATCTTTTGACTGCATCGGAATTAACAACCATGTCTACACATTTGCCTTCTGTATATGTTAAATACAAAGCACCATTGGACACACTCTTGTTACAATGAACGGCCCCTGCCAATTTGGGGCGAACTTGCCTTTCACCTCAACCTAATGTGGAAGGATGCGTTTCAGTACTTGCTGACCCACTTCAAATTTCCGTGGACGCACCTTCTTGTTATATTCTCTTACCATTCTCTTTTGATACAATTGGCCATGACACACTGCTTCCAGTCTTTTTTTATCAATCAAACTCAATTGCTCCAGATGGGTTTTCACTCACTCATCGTCATCAATTTCGGCTTCAACAAAAATCCGAAGGGATGGAATTTCAACCTCTGGGGCTATCACTACTTCTGTGCCATATACCAACAAATAAGGAGTTGCACCTACTGAAGTGCGAACAGTAGTACGATAACCCAATAATGCAAAGGGCAACTTTTCATGTCATTGCCTGGAACCTTGTACCATTTTCCGAAGTATCTTCTTTATGTTTTTGTTGGCTGCCTCGACTGCTCCATTCGCCTTGGGGCGATCGGGGTGGAATTACGATGCATGATCTTAAACTATTGACACACTTCTTTCATCAGATGACTGTTAAGATTAGCACCATTATCTATGATGACTACCTTTGGGATTCCGAACCGACAAATGATATTTGAATGAACAAAATTGACCACTACCTTTTTGGTCACAGATTTGAAAGTTTTAGCTTCATCCCACTTAGTGAAATAGTCAATGGCCACCAGGATGAACCTGTGTCCATTGGATGCTGATGGCTTAATTGGTGCGATGACATACATACCCCAAGCGACAAAAGGCCATGGTGCAGACATCGTGTGTAATTCAGATGGTGGAGAATGAATCAAATCTCTGTGTACCTGGCATTGATGGCATTTGCGCACAAAACTGATACAATCTCGGTCCATGGTGAGCCAATAATAACCTACTCGAATAATCTTCTTTTCCAGAACATACCCACTCATATGCGTCCTGCAAACCCCGGAATGTACTTCGGTCATGATGGTTGTGGCTTGTCTAGCATCTATGCATCTTAACAATCCAAGATCTGGAGTTCTTTTGTACAAGACTCCCCCACTGAAGAAAAATCCACTTGCCAATCGACGAATTGTTCTCTTTTGATCCCATGTGTCCTGTATCGGATATACCCCCATTCTGATGTACTCCCTGATATCATGGAACCAAGGTTCACTGTCAAGTTCTTATTCCACCATGTTATAGTAAGCATGCTGATCACGGACCTGAATATGCAACGGGTCAACATAAGCCTTATTTGGATGATGTAACATTGACGCCAAGGTGGCTAAAGCATTGTCAACCTCATTATGGATCCTTGGAATGTGCCTAAATTCTACTGATCGAAACCGTTGACAAAGATCATGCAGACATTGTCGATACAATATAATCTTTAAATCCCGCGTCTTCCATTCTCCCTGAATCTGGTGCACCAAAAGGTCCGAGTCTCCCAAGACCAAGACTTCCTAGATTCCCATATCTACATCTAGCCTTAAACCTAAAATGCATGCCTCGTACTCAGCCATGTTGTTGGTACAGTAGAAACTAAGCTGAGCCGTAACAGGGTAGTGATGCCCTGTTTCAGAAATGAGTACAACTCCTATCCCAACGCCTTTCATGTTAGTAGCCCCATCAAAGAAGAGTTTCCAACCGGGCTTTTCCTCTTTCTCGACCTTGTCAATATGCATCACCTCTTCATCGGGAAATTAATTCTCAATGGTTCATATTCCTCATCGACCGGGTTCTTGGCCAAATGATCGGCTAATGCTTGGGCTTTCATCGCTGTCCGAGTCACATATATGATGTCAAACTCTGTGAGAAAGATCTGCCACTTTGCTAGCCTCCTTATGGGCATGGGCTTCTGAAAGATATACTTCAAAGGATCCAGGCGAGAGATAAGGTAAGTGGTGTAGGATGACAAGTAATGCTTCAACTTCTGCGCCACCCAAGTCAGGGCACAACACGTCCTCTCAAGAGGAGTATACTTAACCTCATAAGATGTGAATTTCTTGCTAAGATAATAGATGGCCTGCTCTTTCCTGCCAGTGATGTCATGTTGACCCAGCACACAACCAAATGAGTTATCCTAGACCGTCAAATAAAGAATCAAAGGTCTTCCCGGTTTCGGTGGGACCAGGACAGGTGGGTTTGACAAATACCCCTTTATCTTATCAAATGCTTCCTGACACTCATCGGTCCATTTAACCGCAATAGCCTTCTTTAGCAGCTTAAAGATGGGCTCACAAGTTGTCGTGAGCTGAGCAATAAACCTGCTGATGTAGTTCAACCTACCTAGCAGACTCATTACCTCAGTCTTGTTCCTTGGACGTGGCAATTCTTGGATATCTTTGATTTTTGACGGATCCAATTCATTGCCCCGCCAACTGACTATGAATTCCAACAATTTCCCCGATGGAACACCAAATGCGCACTTTGCAGGGTTGAGCTTAGGATTGTACCTGCGGAGCCTTTGGAAAAACTTTCTCAAATCTTTGATGTGGTCAGGATGCTTCTTAGAATTTATGATCACATCATCCACGTAAACCTCAATCTCCTTGTGTATCATGTCATGGAATATAGTCGTCATTGCCCTCATGTAAGTTTCCCAACATTTTTCAAACCAAAAGGCATGACCCTGTAGCAATATGTTCCATGTGGTGTGATGAATGCCGTCTTTTTCACATCTTCCCCATCCATTAAAATCTGATGATAGCTCGCACAATCCACAAAAGATCCAATCTCATGCTTGACACAATTATCGATCAAAATGTGGATATTTGGCAATGGGAAGTTGTCCTTCGGACTTGCCTTGTTGAGATCACGGTAATCAACACACACTCTGGTCTTGCCATCCTTCTTTGGCATAGGCACAACATTGGCTAACCACGTGGGATACTGCATGACCCGAATGACCTTTGCATCAAGTTTGTTTGTGACCTCTTCTTTAATCTTCACACTCATGTCAGTTTTGAATTTTCTCAACTTCTGCTTGACGAGAGGGAATGCTGGATCAGTTGGCAATTTATGGACCACCAAATCGGTACTTAAGCCTGACATGCCATCATACGACCATGCGAAAATATCCTTATACACAAATAATGCTTTAATTATTTCTTTCCTAATTTGTGGTTCAAGATGGACACTTATCTTAGTTTCTCTGATATTATCTGGGTCCCCTATATTGATTTCTTCCGTATCATTCAGATTAGGCTTGGGTTTTTCTTTAAAATGACTTAGTTCCTTACTAATCTCTTCAAAGGCCTCATCCTCATCATATTCTGATTCATCATCACACTGTATTTCTTGGATTATTATTCCAGAATTAGATTGACTTTTAAGACTGGGCCGAAGATTCCTCATGCATGTCATGTCATTGAAATCAGCATAAAAAGAATTGTACAGAGAAGAAAAGAAAACAAAAATAAAACTATCAGGAGTGATGGAAAGGGAAATTGCATTTCATTAAAATAAAGGATAACATGGTTTGTACATCAACAAGCGGAAAATAAAAGTTTGGGTCACAACCCTAGAATGACCCAGATAGAAAGGAAAACAAAACAAACTACCAAAACCCCTTCCGGGTAGGGAGAGGAGTAGCCTTCCAATTGTTAAGCTTTGCATTCGGCCTGACGAATTGCACGTCCGCTTTGCTGGAACCTTCTCCAACTTCCACCATGTTCACATCATCAAACAACCTCTAGAACCTTTCAATTAACTCCTCATCAATGTCAACTACAGAACTTGAAACTGTCGTTACTGGGCGTTTCCGGGCACCAGGCTTGACAAAAGACCTAGAGAGATGCAAAACAGGCTTTGGAAGTGCCCACGCCTTCTGTTTCAACCTTTTAGCCCTTTTCACATCTACCGCTGTAGGTTTGAATCCAAGGCCAAACATACCCAAATTTTCAGGGAGGGACACTGGCTGTATGATACCCTGCAGAGATGCACCCAGACCTTTACCGGTCCCGAAGCCATTTTTCAGCATTTCAAAGGCCACCATGACTGATGCGGAGGTTATCTTTGGAGTTGGAACACTTTCCCTTTTGGAACTTTCTCTACCGACACTATTTCAAAAACCTGATAGACCCAGGGTCCTTTGTCATCTTCAACCTCAATGAACGGGACAATGACATCACTGTGAGCACACAAATTATCCTCACCATACACGATGATCTCCTGTCTATCCCATTCGAACTTGACCATCTGGTGCAGAGTGGACGGGACTGCTTTGGCAGCATGAATCCAAGGTCGACCTAACAGCAAATTGTAGGAGACGGCTACGTCCAACACCTGGAACTCCATGGTGAATTCCACTGGTCCTATTGTCAACTCAAGTACTATATCACCAACTGAATCTTTTCCTCCACCATCGAACCCCGAACGCAGATGTTGTTCTTGTGAATCCTCTCATCATCCACTTTCAACTTGTTTAAAGTAGAGAGGGGGCAAATGTTTGCACTGGAACCATTGTCAACTAATACCCTAGTAACCACAGAATCTTCACATTTTACCCTAAGATAGAGAGATCTGTTGTGTTCAGTACCTTCCACAGGCAGCTCATCATCAGAGAAGGTGACCCTGTTCACCTCAAATATTTTGTTGGCGATCTTTTCCAGATGGTTTACTGAAATTTTGTCGGGAACATGAGCCTCGTTCAGAATTTTCCTCAAGGACCGACGATGCTAGTCTGAGTGGATTAAGAATGACAACAATGAAATCTGAGCAGGAGTCTTTCTCAACTACTCCAAGATGGAATAATCTTGTACCTTCATTTTTCTCAGAAACTCCTCTGCCTATTCTTCAGTCATTGTTTTCTTTACTAGGACTTGATTATCTCTGGATGTTTTAGCTTTCCTTAACTCTAACGGGGCAAAACATCTTCCCGAACGAGTTAATCCCTAGGCCTCATTGACTTCTTCTTTCACTTCTTTTCCCTTATAGGTCACTATCACCCGTTCATAGTTCCATGGGATGGCCTTGGTGCTGATTACCAACAACTAGGTTACATGCTTGATGATGACAGGATCCGTACGGGCACCCTCTACAATTATGATAGGCTTGTTTTCCATCCCTGGCACAACCACTTTTAACCTTTCTTGCTTCGCCGCAACATCACTTGGGGATCCTTTCTTGACTACCAGAGATGGTTTACCGTTTGTCATGCTCAATTTGTTTGCTGATCCTTCAATTGTTGGTTTTTTAACTAGCTTGACCTCACTGGACTGAATCATCATGACGGTTTGTGAAGGCTTCTTGGGCTCCCCTCCCTTATGTACTATCTCAATCATATTTGTTTCCTGATGGGTCGGTAATGGGTTCTGGTTGATGTTGGGTGTTTTTGGAGTCTGGACTTCAATCCAGTTTGTGTCAATGAGCTCCTAGATGGCATTTTTCAAGTGTCAGCACTTCTCCGTATCATGCCCCGGAGTACCAGAATAATATCCACAACTCACGGAGTAATCAAGATTCTTTGGGGGAGGGTTTGGCAATTTCGACTCAATTGGCCTTAACATATCCAATTGCCTCAATCTATGGAATAAACTAGTATAGGACTCTCCCAATGAGGTGAATGTTTTCTTTCGCTACAACCTATCATTTTTTAATGCTGGATTGGGTCGAAAACCTGGACCGATAGGGTTTCGGTAGGCTCATGGGGGTGGGTAGGTGTTTTGTGGAGCTGGGTAGGTGTTTTGTGTGGCTGGGCCATACCATTGTGCGTAGGCAGGGGGTTGAGTGTATGTTTGGGCGTGGTGGATAGAAATATGAGGGTATGGTAATGAGAAGTAGTGTTGGGGTGGATTATATGGGGGTTGGGTGTAGGTTCGGTGATGGGGTCGAGGCTGGGTATATTGGTGTGACGTGCCCATGGGTCCAAACCATGATCCTGAATCAATTGTCGCCACATCTTTTTTCTTCTTATTTCCAATCACTCCCCCAGTACCATTCTGAATAGCTTGGGTAGTTGCCTTGATAGCTGAGTAACTCATGATTTTGCTTGATTTAAGCCCTTCTTCCACCATACCACCCATCTTCACTACCTCATTGAACTATTTGCCTATGGCTGATATCAGATGGCCGAAGTAAGTGGGCTTCAGGGCCTGCAGAAAGCACTCCACCATTTCGCTCTCCTCCATTGGGGGGTTAACTCTTGCCGCCTATTCTCTCCAACGAAAACCATATTCTCTGAAACTTTCACTAGGCTTATTGTCAATCTTAGTCAAAGACAAATGATCTGGGACAATCTCGATGTTGTATTTGGAAATGGCAAGCGATTGCTTGGGCCAAATCATCCCAGGTATACCATCTGTTGTGATCTAGATGAGTGTACTACTCCAATGCTGAGCCACTCAGACTCTGGCTAAAGTATGCCATCAATAACTTATCTTTCTCGCCGGCTCCTCTCATTTTACTGTAGAATCCCCTCAAGTGGGACACCGGGTCTCCGTGCCCATCATACAAATCAAACTTTAGCATCTTAAATCCCACCGGTAACTGAACATCAGAAAATAGACATAAATCTTTGTAGGCCATGCTCACTTGGCCTCCCAATCCCTGCATGTTTCTGAACGATTGTTCCAGGCTTCTAACCTTCCTGAACATCTCCTCCTATTTTGGATTTTTAGGTGATTTCTCAGTCTCAACAGGGAGATCGAAACGAGGAGTGTAGGGGTAAGGTTCCGGGGCCTTGAAAGTCGGCTCTGGGGGGTAGTATTGGTTATCCTGGGTCTAGAATAAGGGCTCACTGGAGGATCGGTGGAGTGTAGTGGGTGGGGGTGCCACGAAGACAGGGGTGGTTGGTGGAGGAGGGTATGGGACTAGTTTGTGTGGTGTAGCTTGTGGGGTTTGGGAAGTGGTGTCTGGGTAGTGGTGGTAAATGGGAAAGCTTGGAGATGAATCAACAGTGGGAGTTTCTTGGGATTGAGCCAGCGGTGGGACGAAAGCAGGGTTTGGGGGGAATGATGGTGGTGGATGCCCTTTCACCAATGCTTGGTACATCTCTGCCATCTGGTGTTTCAACTTATACAACTCCTCTTTCAGGTTAACATCAGACTCCTCCCCTTCTCTTGATGGATCAATAACACTTGCATCCAGTTCTTGGTTAGCCATGATCAACTTGTCTTTGGACCTGGTGTTGTACGGATGAGTTGCCAGAATGCCAAACAAACTAACCACATGCCTGAACTTGATGACAACAACAAACTTGTTAGCTATTAGAGCTTAATAGATAGGCAACTGCACGTTGGGGATGCAATGCACCTAAGCATTTAACCATTTCTATTATGCATTTGAATGGCCGCTTACGTCATCCCGACTTTCACTATTTTCCATTTTGCAATTTCTCTCTCTTCTTTTTTTCATTCTTGCTTTTCTCTATTCCTTTATTCCCTCATTTTCCTCTCTTGTTTTACCATTATTTCTTTCCCACAACCTTTCTTGTTTTGCTCTCTCTTCTTTTTTTCTTTCCCTTTTTTTTTTCTCTTTTTCCATTTCACGGTTATGATCGAATCCTATGGCCATTGACTACGTATCATGACACCGCATGAATCAGATCAAGTGTAGTTCTGGGAATAAGTGTAAAATAAATAAAAAAAAATATTTTGGGGTTTTTAATTTTTCATAAAATAAAAATGTCTTGATTACAACGACTCATCCTACAGAATTTGATAAAAACTAATAGACTCGAAAAAAGGGGGACTAACAGACTCCAATAGAAAGATGAAAATACAAATTTGAAAATAGACTAACAGACTACAACAAAGAACATGAAAATACAGACTCAAATGAAAATCATGAATACATCAATGCCTCAACAGCTCCAAGGTCCCGTGGGACATCAATCGGTCTTGCCACGGGCCTATGCGCAAGATCCCCTTGAAGACGCTCTAGGTCACTCATTATTTGGCGAACAAAGGTCATTACCGTAGAAAAGATGGTGGTTCTGGTCATGTCTTCACATTCATGGAAATTCATGACGATGTAGTCAACAATTGCTCTAACCCTCTCCCTGATGATACCCTTTTCTTGTAGCAACCATCCAATCTACTGAGACCCGGCCCCCAAAACTTGTTCAGTTGTATGATTTTGTTCTTGAAGCTATTGTAGGTCTTTTTCTAACTACGACATCAGTGCATAATAGTGTTCTCTTTCTGCTTTGAAATCCCTTGCCTGCTTAGTCATTTCATTCTCAAGGACGGTGATCTTTTTCTTCAACCCCACGATTCCATTGTCATATTTCTCTTTTAACTGTTTGACCAAGCATGCTCATTCCTCCGCATTTTGGCCAATTTTGTTCGAGCTCTTGCTAGTTCGCCTTCGGCCTTGTTCAGATCAAAACCATATTCACACACTTTCTGCCTAAGGTTACTTATAAGCTTTTCATCTTTTGCACTTCTAGCGGGGTTTTCGGATGTTATTTTCATTTCCTGAATTTGGGCTCGTAGGGCGTCATTTTTTTGGCTAGCTTTTTCTTTTCACCCTCATCCACAGCAGCTTGCAAACCATTCTCAAATTGAAGATCTCTAACTTGCTTTTCCAGCTTGCTTATGGTGGCCCTGTATTCATTTTCTTTGGCCAACCAATCCCATTGTTCCTGTGACGCCTCGACAAATTCTTGAAGATGGGGTCTTTTGGGTGGTCTTCCAAACTCATCACTTCTTTTGTACCATGCGAGGTAACCGGGCGAGAATTCACCCTTGGATAGATCACGCACTTGGGTGCTTGCTGTCAAGTACTGACACTCACTCCATATCTGGCGAACTGCCGCTTCATGAAACTGACCATTGGAACCGATCTCGACTACCTGAGTACTAAGGTCTTCACCCTTTGGAACTATTTGACACCTCCCCAGCTATCTTAAAACCCAGTACAGGGCATAAGGCTGTATGCTTCTGAGACCCATCAAGAGGAAGTGAGGACTGGTAGTAGGTATATATATAATTTCATCAGTAGGAAGCCAACCCAATTTCCATTCTATTTGATTGGCAGTGACGGAACGGAGGCAAGATATCCATTTTGCGACCCCTTCTGGCATGTTGAACCCGTCGACCCTTGTATAAAACTTCTCTATGCAGCTTTCTCCTGTTGACCCATAGTTCATGTACTGGGGACGATGACATAGATGCTCGGTCATCCACATTTGTAGCAACAAGTTACACCCTTCGAAAAAGTCTGCCCCGACTTTGCAGGTTGTGAGAGCTCGGAATATCTCGGACACTATCATGGGTGCAAGGGTGCTTTTGGCATGGGTAAGCAAAGTGTTGACGACCCCGGCTACACGTACATCGATATTTCTGTCCTTCTTGGGAAACAGTAAAAGACCCAAAAATACTACCATGAAGGTGAAGCATCTATGCTCTTCCCCTTTTAGTCGATTCCTTTTGCTGCAAATTTTGCTCTCCGGGTTCACGAATCCCCCTATGTATCCGTACCGCTGATATATGAACTGTGGAGCATATTTGACCCCCTGCTTATTTTTAGCAAATCAAGAAACTTGTGAGAGGTGACGGCTCTCGGGGCAACCGGATATTTATGTCTCAAAGCTTCAGTACTCCCAACATAACCGACTATCTCTTCTAAAGTGGGTGTGCGTTCAAAGTCCAAGAAATGAAACATGTTGTGTACTGGATCCCAAAATGTAACCAATGCTTTTATTATGTCTCCTCTAGGCCCGATCTTCAATAACCCGGTGAGACCCCCCAAGTACTAGTTGACCACATCTCGCCCTGATTTTCCCAGATCTTCCCACCACATGTACAGTTCCAAAGGAATCTTGGTCATGACCTTCATTGGCAAGTTTTGACTCGTGCTCATTCTGCACATTTAAGTTAGGATGACTGGTTTACACACAAAGTGAATCTCATTTGAAAAACTGACAAAAGGGGTTATTTTTGCAAAAAATTAAGAAATCAGGGATACTTTTGCGAGTTCGGCCCTTCAACACTTTGAAATGGAAATTTTTAGGGCTGTGCTCGCTAAGTGGCCAAAAATTTGGCAAAACACAGTCAACGGCTATTCTTGCAAAAACAGCATTCCGGCGCTCCGTCGGGACATTCAGCTATTTAGACAAGAATGACATGACCCATTTTATTTACGACAGAATGATGATGCCTAATATATTTTGTTTCCAAAATTTTCAAAAAGCGGGGCTGGACCTGATGAGGGTTGCCTACGTATCCCACATCCGGTGAGAATCAAACCCGCGTAGTTCGGCCAATTTTGACACAACTAAAAAAATAAAACACTTTGAAATGATTTTTCTACTCTTTTTTCCTTTTTTTTTCAAAAATTTTGGCAGAGTTTTGGGATGTTTTGGATACCGAATTTTGGGCAACGGTTGAAATTTTCCCTCATTCTCCGCACTTGGTCTCTTTTTTTTTCCTTTTCTCTAACAAATTTTGGTTTCTCTCACTTAATCTAGAAGCCGGTCAACATGCAGTCTGACACAAATTAAATGCTCAGGTAGCACATAAAATGCATGAGGTTAGTCTTTTATTTTTGGGTATGCCTGTCCTAGACGGACCGAACCCCTGTGTTGAGTCCCCAAAGTCAAATGCATAATGATGCAAACAAGCGTTCCTACTAGAGATCCGGCATGAGGCTAAGTTATTCTAAGTTCAAAACCTGGGTATATTGTTCTAGACTTGTGTACTCGAGCAGAAAACTCGAGCCAAGGGGGGCAACGTACCGGGAACCAAAAGGCCATCTGGCTTTATAACTTGTCTAAGCCTCTTCCTAATTTAAGGTATGACACTAGCAGAAGAGGAGTCACGCCAGTGTGCACATCCCTGAAGATGAGAAGAGAAGGGTTTCGTAGCAGTTTATATACATTTTAGATAATATCAAAACGGTAAAAAGTAGCATTTAGCACATTAGGCCCAAACATGCAATAAAACCAGATAATAAATAAAAGCCAAATATAATAATTATTCTAAGCTCGAATTCTTGAACCTTAAACCAGAGATTCTGGGTTCGATCTCTAGCAGAGTCGCCAGAGCTGTCACACCTCCTTTTTCCTACCTCCGGAAGGATATAATGGAGTTTTTTTCAATTTAAGTGACAATCGAAACGAGATTATTTATTTGTTTTTTAGAGTCTCCACTTGGGATAATTAATTGTGTCCCAAGTTACCGATTTTAAATCTCGAATCGAGGACAGATTGACTCTGTTTTACAGTCCACGAACACAGAAATCCAGGTAAGGAACTCTGTTAACCCGAGAGAAGGTGTTAGGCATTCCCGAGTTCCGTGGTTTTAGCACGGTTGCTCAACTGTTATTATTGGCCAATTTATTTTGATTTTAAAATATTTTTGAAACCTATACATTTTATTTCTTTTAAACCGCTTTAATAATCCAAGTGTTATACAATTAATTATTTAATTACACATTGCGAATCATGTCACAGGAACCGTACCCACGATCTATAACATGTTTATTTTATTAACAAGATTAATTGTGGACGGGTCACATAAATGTACCCCCAGATTTTAGAATTAAAGTATCACAACTATGTCACGGGAACCGTAACCGTTGCCATGACAATTATTTAATTAACGCGCCTAAAATAAATTACGAAAGTTCAAGGCATTTTCTATACTAATTTTGTATTTATGTGAGGGCCATATGTTATAGGCTTTTATTTGTGTATGGCGCATCTCAAAATTTTTAAAAGAAAAGATTTGTATTTAGCTAAGGCAAACCAAAAATACTCCTACTTATATCTAATTTTTTTAAAAACTAAGTATCGCAACCACGTCACGGGAACCGTACCCGTAGTTTTGATGTTTTATTATGACGTGCCTAAAGCAAGCTACTATGTTCATACGTTGTTCGTCTCTTACGTTTGAGATTATTGTGAGTCCATGAGTTTGCAAATATGGAATTTATTATGAAAAACAAAAAAAATGAAGCAAATCAGCTTGGCATAAGCTCCTATACGAGAACGCTCAACTCATAGACTCCTATATAATTTTTTCTTTCATCAAGTGAGGAAGTTGACTAGAATATGATTAGCTATTCTATTGGATTAGCATAAGCGAAAGCTTACTGCTTAATTAGCTTAGAAATCAAAGTATTCGTCTAACGATTTGAGCCTAAACTAACTTGTAAAAGTAATACTAGTATCTAAACGTCCCAAGTCAACAAATCAACACCTATCGGTAGCTCGTGAAATTCAAACTTATCCTAAAATAGCTTTTCCAATGCTTCGATTCATAATAAAAAAAATTAACACGGATAAAATAGTGAAGAAATGAACCTGTTCAAACAAGATTCTCTTTAATATCGAAAGAAAAAATCAACTGTTGCAAAACTGGGCTCCGGCAATTCGTGTAAGAGATGACAATACACCCGAATAGAAATCGCGAACCTAAAACGGAACCACGGACGACAACAAACAACAAACGACAAACTGGAACGGACTTCAATCAAACTCCGTTTTTTCTGGATGCCGTTCTTCTAGTTTTTTGAATGCTGAAGAAGATGAAAAAAGTTACGTTGGGGGGGGGGGGAGTTCCCCATGGGTCCTTGGTTGCTGCTATGTGTAAGTATTCAGAATGAAGAAGAAACAAAATCCGGTAAAGGAAAACGGCTCATGCTTTTTGGAGAAGAAGATTCGTTTCTATTTTTTGGGTCTCTAGCGTTAGGCTGCCTTTTTTTGAATTCTTGTTGGCTCACCAGATGAAGAAGATTATTTGGGATGGGGTTCTCATTCTCTGAAAAACGGCAGATCATCCTTTATTTAGTGTATAGGTCTCATTTCTTGAATTTTCGCTGATCTTTTCCAGAGAAAACGACGGATTAGTGTGTGTATCCTTTAGAGTCTAGGGTATTGTTTGTTTTATAGGATTTTTTAGGTTAGGGGGTATGGGCTAAGTCCGAAAATGAGGCTTAAAAAATGGGTTGCTTGAGCCCAAGTTTTATTCTTTCTCCGCAAACGAGACTAAAACACGACCTCATTTATTAATTAGTCCTACTTAAGTAAAATAACTATTAAAATAAGACTTACTGTTAAAATAAAACTATTTTTGGTATTTTTCAAGATTAAAAATGACCACAAAACATTAATGAAACTATTATTTTTTGTAATTTTCATTTTCTTGTAATAAAATAAAGTAAAAGAGTCAAAATTAGTTGAGATAGCGATATTAGGCCTAAATTAAATATTTACGTGCTAAAATATGAAAAATCTTGGGGAGGGTCAAAAATCACATGTCTACACAAGTGATATTTTAATATGAACTCATTGTTGGTACACCTTGATCACATCACTTGAAATGATGTGAGCACTTTAGTTGGTCAAGGAATGAGTGGGCGCTGGAAAAAGTGCAGTGCGGCATAAACAGTGCAAGCAGTCACTTCATTTCCAGCTGTGTCCAATTGACTTTGTACCGCTATGAGGGAACCACAAGGGTATCAGGTCCTTGTTTAGTTTCCTAGCTCATGAAGCTGTAGCAATTCACCTTTAGCTGGAATCCATTAAATGCAGTGTAGTCTAAGTGAGGTAGGTTCCCTATCTGGTCCTTGACATTAAGTTTGTTAGATCATCAAAACACAAGGTAAAGATATTGAAAACCTATCAATTTCCCCCTTTTTGATGATGACAAACTTAACATTGATAACGAATTTAGAGCTAAGAGAACCAGATTAAGTAACAGGAGAACACAAGTTCTCCCTGACTTTATGCCCCTTTTACCCCCTGATTTTATCAGTTCCCCCTGACTTTACACATGTTATGTTCCCCCTGATTTTATCTGTTCCCGCTGACTTTATGGTCATATTATACTATTATTTTCCCTCTTTTGGCATCATTAAAAAGACACAATCAGAAGAACAACACAAAGAAGTCTAGCCAAGCTAACTCATGCCACATATGTGCACACAAACATGATAGAGAATAGAAACACAGAAGTAAAGCACTGATATAATAAAAGAGGATAGAATTTATATTGATAAAATTTCAATATGCCTTTACTTAAAAAGCAAGAGGCAATATTGGACTGTTAAAATGGGAGTAGTAGTGTTTCATCCCAACCACATAAAAAAAAAGAAAACAAAACATCTTCCAAAACAACCAAAAACAACTGAAGAACATTTCCAGAATCTTGTAACTGAAGGGATATTTAGGGGGCACTAGGAGTAGAAGGCTTGGAGGCTGCAGCAAGTGTTTGGAGAACAAGGTCTATTCGGGCATTGGCCGACTTTTGCTTGTTGAGAAGTTCTGCTTTCAGGTTCTCTACTTGCGCCCAGAGATCAGCATTCTCCTTTGCCAAACGAGCTACCTCATCATTTGACGCTGGGACCCTTTGGGCTTGCTGACCTTCCAGGATAGCATTCCTAGCCTTCAACCGACGAATTTCCTCAATTGCACAAAATTGTGAGACGGTTGATGTACTTCCTACTCCCCCATTCGTTTCCAGGCACTCACATTCTTCTAATGTAGTCTGTGAGAAAGTCTGCTTCTTAGTCCCCACCTTGCCTTGCCCCAATGGCACCGCAAAGAAATTAAACACTCTGGTAAACCCATAGGGAAGACCATGATTGTCATCCTTGAAGGTGGCTACCTTTTGCATGTGCTCAATCATAATAGCAGGCAGGCTTACAGGGTTAAAGCTGTCCAGTTTCTCCATCAAGAACAAGTCAGACTTAGAGGTCATTGACCTCCTCTTAGCTTGAGGTAATAGAACTTTGTTGACCAACTCAAAAAGTAGCTGATAGACAGGGAGTAACGCCTTCTTATGGATCTGGTCCCCCTATTGGTTTGCGTTGTCCTTTACCACGGCATTTCTGAAGTTGAATTGACAAATATCCTTTATACTGGACATACCGGCTGTAGGAACTTTAAGGATTTCACAAAGCAGCTTTACATCAAACACTATATCCACTCCATTCACCAAAGCACAGATGTGGTCGGTGTCAACGGGAAAAAGGCTAGCAAAGAAGCTTTGTACCTCATCCTCATAAGCCTTAGGGCCATCTATTTGAAATAGATGCCCCCATCGTTGAAACTCAACCATTTCAAGAATCTGTTGCATGCCAGCCATCTCAGAGATTGCGGGGTCAAATGTACGACCCCGTAGAACCTTTTGGTTCCTTAGGCGTTCTGAGCCAAGACTGACTTAACTCTTTAACTTCTTCACAGAACCAGGTTCCTGAACAATCTCAAACTTGCGTGTTCTGAACTTCTCACCACTTAATTTTCCTTTTCCCTTGGATTTGACTAGCACATCATCATTAGACATCGAGAACTCACTCACAATCTCCTTCAATTTGGAGCTAGAAGGTGACCCTTTTTCTATTGAAGCATGCTTTTTCTTTTTCTGAGACCGTCTAACCAGAGAACCAGGTTCATTTAGTGTTTCTTCTTCCACCTCTACTACAGGGATCACCTCATCACTTACGGGTACATTTTCTTTCACCAACTTCTTCCTTTTCTTCTTTTTTACTTTTCTTGCTCTTTTGAAGGGCAGAATCGTAGGCCACCTTAGCTTGAAGCCTGGTAGTAGGTCATATGGTTTCAGACTCAGGAGTGGACACAACCCTCCGCTTAATTATGAACGCATCAATAGCCACGTTATCTAGGTCCTCCTTATCACTGGACCTCATTTCAGGTACTTGTATTTCCAAAGGCACAATAGCGAATATAGGAGCAGAAATGTCCTGGGAATGAGAGCCCTGACTTGGGTCCTCCGGAGAGGGATCAGGTTCCTCATGTGAGGGGTATCTGCTAGTGCATCCCCTTCAGCAGTTACAATGGCCCCTTCGTCCCCCACACTTTGTACCTCATTTTTTTGAGAGATGATCTCATGCAGTACATCATTAGTAGGCGCCACAAAACGGTTACATCATTCTCTTCCTAAATTGGTATAACTGCCACCACGAAATCGGTAACAACGATGGCGGAGCTCTCTGTGACCTCAGGGTTTTGACCTTGTTCTCCACTTGGTTTTGACTAGTGGGAACCTCAGAAGATGGAGAGGATAGAGCAACAATTTTAGGGGTTTCTGACATAGAGAGAGACGAGGAATCTAGGTGAGGTGTGATTTTAGCGGGAAGGTTAAGAGCAGGTAAGGAAGGCTCAGTATGAACAAAAGTCTCCAAAGGTTTATCAGTAGTAGGTACGACTGAGGCAGGGAGGTCGGAGTTTGTCTTAGCCATCGGAACAATGATGCGAAGATGATTTTGGAAAATTCTAATGGAGGACTTATAGTTAGGGAGAACATAAAAGGGATTTTTTATGAGGAAATGATAATTATGAAGAGAGAGGAATAGGCACCAGTTCTGAAATGGCGGTTGGGCATAGAGAAGTGCAACGTTTTAGAGGGAGATGGAACGATTTGAAGTGAAGAGACGTGACAGCAGGATCTGAAAAGTTGAATGACATGTCAGTTGTATTTTGTACCCTTTTTAAGACACATATTAAAGGATGCATATAACTACTAACCTTTGGTACAAGAAACAGGTTCTTGACATTTTATTTGAAGGAATCAATCCTTTTTTATCATTCATGCACTGCATCTACAACTTCTATACTCATCATGCATGTTTACCTGCAACGGTATTAAAGTGAGTTAGACATGGCCAGAAAACACTTTTAGCCAGTTATTTATTGAAGGTGATTTTCATAGCTAGATAAAGAGGAATCGGGTTCTCAATTGGGCTTTAAAAGCCCCAGCTTCACTCTGTTTCTTTCAAACTGTTCCCTACTTAATGCCTTGGTGAAAATATCTGTAATTTGGTCTTCTGTGCTGTAGAGCTTCATACATATCATCCCTTTCTCCACATTGTCCCTCAGAAAGTGATGCCTCACATCAATATGCTTTGTCCTTTTGTGTTTAACTATATTTTTGGCCATGTTGAGTGCACTGGTGTTGTCACATAGAAGGGGCACACTCTCAATGAGTACCCCAAAGTCCTCCAGTTGCTGCTTAATCCATAAAAGTTGAGCATAGCAGGATGCTGCGGCTACATATTCTGCTTCAGCTGTTGAAAGAGTCACTGAATTTTGTTTCCTTGTGCCCCAAGAGATAAGACATGAACCTAAGAAGTGAGCCATTCTAGAAGTGCTTTTCCTGTTGACAAGATAACCTTCATAGTCTGCATCAGCATAACCAATGAGATTAAAGACGTCACCTGAGGGATAATACAGAACCAAGTCCTGTGTTCCTTTGAGATATCTTAGTATTTTTTTGGCAACCTTCAAATGAGATTCCTTGGGATTTGTTTTAAACCTTGTACATAGCCCCACACTAAAGACAATATCAGGTCTACTGGCTGTGAAATAGAGGAGCGACCCATTGATGCCTCTATACATGGTTTGATTCACAGGAGTCCAGTTTCATCCATGTACAGTGCCACAACAATGGGAGTGTCTATCACTTTTGATGCTTCCATGTCAAACCTCTTCAAGAGCTCCTTGATGTATTTTTGCTGACAGATGGATATACCCTTTGAGGACTATTTTACTTGAAGACCTAAGAAGAGGTTTAGTTCCCTCATCATGCTAATTTCAAATTCACTTCCCATGAGTTTTGCAAATTCTTCACACAGAAAATCCGCTATTGCCCCAAAGATGATATCATCGACATAGACCTGAACAATGAGCAGGTTCCTTTCCTGTTTCTTTAAGAATAGAGTGTTGTCAATTTTCCCTCTTTTAAAGCCATTTTCAAAGAGGAACTTTGACAGCCTTTCATACCAAGATCGAGGAGCCTGCTTCAGCCCGTACAATGCTTTATCCAGTTTAAACACATATTCAGGGTGTTTATAACATTCAAACCCTGGAGGTTGCTTCACATAGACTTCTTCCTTAAGAAGTCCATTCAAAAATGCACATTTGACATCTATTTGGAACAAGGTGAATTCCATATGAGATGCAAAAGCGATTAAAATTCTAATAGCTTCCATGCGAGTGACCGGAGCAAACGTTTCATTATAGTCAATCCCTTCCTTCTAATTGTAGCCTTGAACCACTAGCCTGACCTTGTTCCTTGTGGTAATTCCATGTTCATCAAGCTTGTTTCTGAATACCCACCTGGTTCCTATAATGGTTCGATCTGAGGGTCTGGGTACTAGGTGCCAAACATTATTCCTTTCAAACTGATATAACTCATCTTGCATGGGCCAGTCTGCATCTTTCAAGGCTTCCTTGATATTCTTGGGTTCTATCTGGGAGAGAAAAGATGAGAAGGCAAGTGAATTTCTGGCTCTTAACCTGGTTTGTACTCCGGAATCTAAATGAGTAATAATGTTGTCCATCGGATGAGAGATTTGGTGTCTCCAGTTAGAAGTCTGAGGTTTATTTTGAGAGGATGTAGGTGCGTTTGGCTAGTTTTCCTGCATTCTTCTCTCAGGTGCTAATGGAGTTCCCTGAACTGCATCAACCACTCTTTCTTCAGCTTTAGTGGTTGTAATTGAAGTACTAGGTTCCATTGGAGATGAGGGAGTATTGTCTTCACTCAGCTCTTTTACTTGACTTATCATATCTGCCTTTCCGTTTGTCATGTCAATGACTTCACCAGGAACTAGTAGGGGTTCTCCATCTTGATCTTCTTCAGCACTCTTCTCATAGGATGGAAAAGAATCATAAAAAATAACATGAACACTTTCCTTAACATATTGAGTCCGCTTATTATATATCTTGTAAGCCTTGCTTTGAGAAGAGTAGCCCAGAAATATTCCTTCATCACTCTTGGCATCGAATTTACCAAGCTGATCCTTTCCATTGTTGAGAACATAGCATTTGCAGCCAAATGTTCATAGGTGAGTCAGCTTGGGCTTCCTTCCATTCAACAATTCATAGGGGGTTTTGTTCAGAAGTGATATGATCATGCACCTGTTCACCAAGTAGCAGGCAATGTTGACAGCTTCAACCCAGAAGTTCTTTGCAATTCCACTATCGATTAGCATTGTTCTTGACATCTCTTCTAAAGTTCTGTTCTTCCTTTCTACTACTCCATTTTGCTGGGGAGTTCTGGGAGCTGAGAAGTTGTGAGTGATGCCATTTTCATTGTAGAACTCATCAAATTTGACATTGTCAAATTCTATCCCATGATCTGATCTAACGCATGCGACTCTAGACTCCATCTTCACCTGGATTTTCTTCACAAAAGCCACAAACACTTCAATGGTTTCATCTTTAGTTCTGAGAAACAAAGTACATGTGAATCTGGAGTACTCATACACTATTACAAAAATGTATCTTTTTCTTCCTCTACTTTGCACTCTCATAGGACCACATAGATCCATATGCAGAAGCTCTAGTGGCTTTGAGGTTCTCACATCCCTTATAGACTTAAAGGAATACTTCACATGTTTTCCTCTAACACAGGCATCACAGACCTTTTGCACCTCGAATTTTGACATAGGCAGACCATGGACCAGGTCCTTCTGAATTAGTTTGTTCAGAATGCCTAGTCTTTTGTGCCATAGTTCAGCATCATCATCAACAACTTTCAAACAACTCAGATCACCACTTTGTAAGGACTCAAAATCAGCAACATAGATGTTCTTGTTTCTTTTGGCCACAAGTACCACTTCACCAGTTACCGGATCGGTAACTGTACATGTTTTGGACAAGAATTCCACCTTGTTTCCTTTATCACAGATTTGGGAGACACTCATAAGACTGTACTTAAGGCCATTGACATAGTACACATTTTCAATAGAATGAGTGAGTGACTTCCCAACTTTTCCAACTCCAAGAATGTACCCCTTTTTCCCATTTCCAATGGATACACTCCCTCCTTACAGGGCTTTTAGTGAAAGAAAGTCCATGGTGTTCCCAGTCATATGCTTTGAACAACCACTATCCATGAACCATTGTTGACCGCTTCATTTCACTGTTCCCTGCACAAGGAGATTAAGAGTTAGTTTTAGGAACCTAAGCAAGTTTGGGTCCCTTGTAGTAGGCAAGAGGATGAATAAGAGCTCTCTTAGTCCATGCAGGTAATGTGAATTTTTTGTGAGTGGAACCTGATCCCTCATTTATAGTCATCTTTTCAGCAAATACATTGTTTTTCTGAACAGATTGATCCCTGACCAGACAATTTTCTTTGAAGTGCCCATTGTTCCCATATTGGGTATAAGGCCAGTTATCAGAGACAGTGAAGTACTTGTTGTGAGGGTTGTAAGGGGTTTTCTCCCTTTGGAACCCTATTCCCTACCTGTTTCCACCATTATTAGTGTGCATGGAAGTGTTGGCTTCTGAGGACCAGGTCCACTTTAAGAACTTTTCAAGATCATCTTTTACTCTTTCCAGATCAGTTTGGAGGTTCTTGTTTTTTTCAATTTCAGCACATATCCTAATTCTCGCAACTTTCATCTCAGTTTCAAGCCTAATGTATTCCACACTTGCTATATCTTTTCCTTTTCCAGATTTTTCAGGGTTTGATTTAGTCCCTGGTCTCTCTATTGATTCCCTTAGGTCTACAATTACTGTCATGAAATCACTTCTTTCTTTTTTGAGTTTTCAATGGTTTCCTTATGATCAATAATTACAGCCACTATGTCATCTCTAGTTTGTTCAGCTTCTCCTAGTTCTACGGTTAAGGAATCCATGTCCTCTACAAGACTATGATAGGCATCAATCAATACACTAGCTAAAGACACGAGTTCTTATGAGAGTAGGATTTCAGATTTCTCTGAACATCCCTAAAATTTACCTCCTTGTTGTCATCGTCTTCATCATCATCTGATTGGGCCATAATCAAAGGTTGTGTCATATCCATTTTTATCGCCTTCAATTGCCATCATGGAACTATCACCAGCATCAGTTTCATCTTCAGACTCACTAGAGGAATCTCCCCATGCTGCAAGAGCCTGTTTCATCACATTGTCAGCAGATCTTTTTCTTTTGAAGTCCTTGAAAGGAACCAGGTTCCTCTTAACTGCCTTTTCAGGGTTATTCTTGGATAATTCTTGCTTCAAGAGAGGACAGTCTCTGATGAAGTGTCCAGGCTTTCCATACTTGTGACAGAGATCATAGTTTTTTAGTTTGCTAGAGCTGCCCCTTTTTAGTATTTCTCCATTTCTTTTGACCATCTTCTGAAACCTTTTGGTCAAGTAAGCTATGTCAATGTCTTTATCACTTGAGTCATTGCTATCAGCTTTGAGTACCAGGTTCTTTTCTTTCTTTGGTTCTCTTCTTTCACTGTCTATCTTCTTCTTCTTCTTCATCTTGTAGGTCTTCAGATTTCCAATAAGCTCTTATGTGGTCAGCTCTTACAAATCCTTTAATTCAATAATAGCATTCACCTTGCTTTCCCATGGGCTAGGCAGAGTACTGAGGATTTTCCTCACTAGCTTGTTTTTAGGAATGGTTTCGTCAAGTGAGTGTAACTCATTTATGATGGAAATGAATCTGGTGTGCATATCTTGAATAGATTCATCGTCCTTCATCCTGAAGAGTTTATACTCGGTAGTGAGCATATCGATCTTAGACTGTTTTACTTGGGTAGTTCCCTCATGAGCTGTTTGCAAAGCTTCCCATATCTCCTTGGCAGTGTCGCATGCAGAGATTCTATTGTATTCTCCAGGTCCTATTCTATATACCAGAATCTTCTTGGCACGAAAATTATTCTCTACTACTTTTTTGTCTGCATCAGTGTATTCTTTACTAGTTTTTGCCATTGAAAATGGAAGTTCTTCTAGTACCTTTATTGGAACATAAGGGCCATCGCATATGATATCCCATAACTCAGAATCCTCAGCCATGATGAAATCATGCATTCTTTTTTTCCACCACCCGTAGTATTGTCCATTGAACCTGGGTGGTCGGTATGTAGATTGACCTTCTTAAAAATTTGGTGGAGCAGCCATAAGGATCCTTCCTAGGTGTTAGCCTGATAGGAGGAACCTGCTTTGGTACCAATTGTTAGTTTGTATGAGTCCACCAAATAGTAGAGTACCTGGTCCTCTACAAAATTCTACTGGGAATGCTAATAAACTGTAAATAAATGAAACACAGGATTTTTACATGGAAAAAATCCCACACAAGGGGACCAAAAGCCACAACCTACACTAGTAGGCTTTCAACTTCACTAACTTGTAAAAACCTATTACAAGCCACTTTGTAATGACTCCATTACAAAAAATTTAACTCAACTAACTTGTGGTACTCTTACTACAAGCCACTTTGTGACTCCCTAGTTACAAAGACTTTTACTGACTTGTGATGCTCTCACCACAAGCCACTTTGTCACTCTACAGTTACAAAGGCTTTTGCTTATGATATAAACTCAAGGAGTTTACGGATTTTACAAGAGGATTCCTAATCAACGCTTCTAGCTAAGCAATTTAGGAGATACAATAAGTACAATTACAAAGTTACAACTCAACTAAGGACAACAACATGCTAACTTTAGGAACTGGTCCGTAGTTGCGTTCAACTTTGTTCTTCAAGCTTGTGAGGGTTGATTTCTCTGTTTTTGCAAAATGCTTGAATAAGAAACTGAAACATTCAAGTGATGTTTTAATATGAACTCATTGTTGATATACCTTGACCACATCACTTGAAATGATGTGAGCACTTTAGTTGGTCAAGGAATGAGTGGGCGCTGGAAATAGTGCAGTGTGGCAGAAACAGTGCAAGCAGTCACTTCATTTCCAGCTGTGTCCAATTGACTTTGTACCGCTATGAGGGAACCACAAAGGTATCAGGTCCTTGTTTAGTTTCCTAGCTCCTGAAGCTGTAGTAGTTCACCTTTAGCTGGAATTCGTTAAATGTTGTGTAGTCCAAGTGAGGCAGGTTCCCTATCTGGTCCTTGACATTAAGTTTGTTAGATCATCAAAACAGAAGGTAAAGATATTTAAAACCTATCACTAACACACATGGTACATGAATTAATCAAGACGGGTCAATTTTATTTTCTAATAAGAGCATCTAGAGCAATATTATTCAAACTAGTGGGCAAAGAGTCACTAAAAGAGCCAAAAATTTATCACAAAAATTATTCTTCACCTTTCACCAAGTAGCAGGCAGTGTTGACAGCTTCAACCCAGAAGTTCTTTGCAATTCCACTATCGATTAGCATTGTTCTTGACATCTCTTCTAAAGTTCTGTTCTTCCTTTCTACTACTCCATTTTGCTGGGGAATTCTGGGAGTTGAGAAGTTGTGAGTGATGCCATTTTCATTATAGAACTCATCAAATTTGACATTGTCAAATTCTATCCCATGATCTGATCTAACGCATGCGACTCTAGACTCCATCTTCACCTGGATTTTCTTCACAAAAGCCACAAACACTTCAATGGTTTCATCTTTAGTTCTGAGAAACAAAGTACATGTGAATCTGGAGTACTCATACACTATTACAAAAATGTATCTTTTTCTTCCTCTACTTTGCACTCTCATAGGACCACATAGATCCATATGCAGAAGCTCTAGTGGCTTTGAGGTGCTCACATCCCTTATAGACTTAAAGGAAGACTTCACATGTTTTCCTCTAACACAGGCATCACAGACCTTTTGCACCTCGAATTTTGACATAGGCAGACCATGGACCAGGTCCTTCTGAATTAGTTTGTTCAGAATGCCTAGTCTTTTGTGCCATAGTTCAGCATCATCATCAACAACTTTCAAACAACTCAGATCACCACTTTGTAAGGACTCAAAATCAGCAACATAGATGTTCTTGTTTCTTTTGGCCACAAGTACCACTTCACCAGTTACCGGATCGGTAACTGTACATGTTTTGGACAAGAATTCCACCTTGTTTCCTTTATCACAGATTTGGGAGACACTCATAAGACTGTACTTAAGGCCATTGACATAGTACACATTTTCAATAGAATGAGTGAGTGACTTCCCAACTTTTCCAACTCCAAGAATGTACCCCTTTTTCCCATTTCCAATGGATACACTCCCTCCTTACAGGGCTTTTAGTGAAAGAAAGTCCATGGTGTTCCCAGTCATGTGCTTTGAACACCCACTATCCATGAACCATTGTTGACCGCTTCATTTCACTGTTCCCTGCACAAGGAGATTAAGAGTTAGTTTTAGGAACCTAAGCAAGTTTGGGTCCCTTGTTGTAGGCAAGAGGATGAATAAGAGCTCTCTTAGTCCATGCAGGTAATGTGAATTTTTTGTGAGTGGAACCTGATCCCTCATTTATAGTCATCTTTTCAGCAAATACGTTGTTTTTCTGAACAGATTGATCCCTGACCAGACAATTTTCTTTGAAGTGCCCATTGTTCCCATATTGGGTATAAGGCCAGTTATCAGAGACAGTGAAGTACTTGTTGTGAGGGTTGTAAGGGGTTTTCTCCCTTTGGAACCCTATTCCCTACCTGTTTCCACCATTATTAGTGTGCATGGAAGTGTTGGCTTCTGAGGACCAGGTCCACTTTAAGAACTTTTCAAGATCATCTTTTACTCTTTCCAGATCAGTTTGGAGGTTCTTGTTTTTTTCAATTTCAGCACATATCCTAGTTCTCGCAACTTTCATCTCAGTTTCAAGCCTAATGTATTCCACACTTGCTATATCTTTTCCTTTTCCAGATTTTTCAGGGTTTGATTTAGTCCCTGGTCTCTCTATTGATTCCCTTAGGTCTACAATTACTGTCATGAAATCACTTCTTTCTTTTTTGAGTTTTTCAATGGTTTCCTTATGATCAATAATTACAGCCACTATGTCATCTCTAGTTTGTTCAGCTTCTCCTAGTTCTACGGTTAAGGAATCCATGTCCTCTACAAGACTATGATAGGCATCAATCAATACACTAGCTAAAGACACGAGTTCTTATGAGAGTAGGATTTCAGATTTCTCTGAACATCCCTAAAATTTACCTCCTTGTTGTCATCGTCTTCATCATCATCTGATTGGGCCATAATCAAAGGTTGTGTCATATCCATTTTTATCGCCTTCAATTGCCATCATGGAACTATCACCAGCATCAGTTTCATCTTCAGACTCACTAGAGGAATCTCCCCATGCTGCAAGAGCCTGTTTCATCACATTGTCAGCAGATCTTTTTCTTTTGAAGTCCTTGAAAGGAACCAGGTTCCTCTTAACTGCCTTTTCAGGGTTATTCTTGGATAATTCTTGCTTCAAGAGAGGACAGTCTCTGATGAAGTGTCCAGGCTTTCCATACTTGTGACAGAGATCATAGTTTTTTAGTTTGCTAGAGCTGCCCCTTTTTAGTATTTCTCCATTTCTTTTGACTATCTTCTGAAACCTTTTGGTCAAGTAAGCTATGTCAATGTCTTTATCACTTGAGTCATTGCTATCAGCTTTGAGTACCAGGTTCTTTTCTTTCTTTGGTTCTCTTCTTTCACTGTCTATCTTCTTCTTCTTCTTCATCTTGTAGGTCTTCAGATTTCCAATAAGCTCTTATGTGGTCAGCTCTTACAAATCCTTTAATTCAATAATAGCATTCACCTTGCTTTCCCATGGGCTAGGCAGAGTACTGAGGATTTTCCTCACTAGCTTGTTTTTAGGAATGGTTTCGTCAAGTGAGTGTAACTCATTTATGATGGAAGTGAATCTGGTGTGCATATCTTGAATAGATTCATCGTCCTTCATCCTGAAGAGTTTATACTCGGTAGTGAGCATATCGATCTTAGACTGTTTTACTTGGGTAGTTCCCTCATGAGCTGTTTGCAAAGCTTCCCATATCTCCTTGGCAGTGTCGCATGCAGAGATTCTATTGTATTCTCCAGGTCCTATTCCATATACCAGAATCTTCTTGGCACGAAAATTATTCTCTACTACTTTTTTGTCTGCATCAGTGTATTCTTTACTAGTTTTTGCCATTGAAAATGGAAGTTCTTCTAGTACCTTTGTTGGAACATAAGGGCCATTGCATATGATATCCCATAACTCAGAATCCTCAGCCATGATGAAATCATGCATTCTTTTTTTCCACCACCCGTAGTATTGTCCATTGAACCTGGGTGGTCGGTATGTAGATTGACCTTCTTAAAAATTTGGTGGAGCAGCCATAAGGATCCTTCCTAGGTGTTAGCCTGATAGGAGGAACCTGCTTTGGTACCAATTGTTAGTTTGTATGAGTCCACCAAATAGTAGAGTACCTGGTCCTCTACAAAATTCTGCTGGGAATGTTAATAAACTGTAAATAAATGAAACACAGGATTTTTACATGGAAAAAATCCCACACAAGGGGACCAAAAGCCACAACCTACACTAGTAGGCTTTCAACTTCACTAACTTGTAAAAACCTATTACAAGCCACTTTGTAATGACTCCATTACAAAAAATTTAACTCAACTAACTTGTGGTACTCTTACTACAAGCCACTTTGTGACTCCCTAGTTACAAAGACTTTTACTGACTTTGTGATGCTCTCACCACAAGCCACTTTGTCACTCTACAGTTACAAAGGCTTTTGCTTATGATATAAACTCAAGGAGTTTACGGATTTTACAAGAGGATTCCTAATCAACGCTTCTAGCTAAGCAATTTAGGAGATACAATAAGTACAATTACAAAGTTACAACTCAACTAAGGACAACAACATGCTAACTTTAGGAACTGGTCCGTAGTTGCGTTCAACTTTGTTCTTCAAGCTTGTGAGGGTTGATTTCTCTGTTTTTGCAAAATGCTTGAATAAGAAACTGAAACATTCAAGTGATGTTTTAATATGAACTCATTGTTGATATACCTTGACCACATCACTTGAAATGATGTGAGCACTTTAGTTGGTCAAGGAATGAGTGGGCGCTGGAAATAGTGCAGTGTGGCAGAAACAGTGCAAGCAGTCACTTCATTTCCAGCTGTGTCCAATTGACTTTGTACCGCTATGAGGGAACCACAAGGGTATCAGGTCCTTGTTTAGTTTCCTAGCTCCTGAAGCTGTAGTAGTTCACCTTTAGCTGGAATTCGTTAAATGTTGTGTAGTCCAAGTGAGGCAGGTTCCCTATCTAGTCCTTGACATTAAGTTTGTTAGATCATCAAAACAGAAGGTAAAGATATTTAAAACCTATCACTAACACACATGGTACATGAATTAATCAAGACGGGTCAATTTTATTTTCTAATAAGAGCATCTAGAGCAATATTATTCAAACTAGTGGGCAAAGAGTCACTAAAAGAGCCAAAAATTTATCACAAAAATTATTCTTCACCATGCAACTTACTTGTTTAAATTCAAAACCGAAATTCAGAGGGGTATTCTTAATTCACATTTTACATACGAGAGACTAATTTTGTTAGTAACAAATAATCCGAAAGTCTCCTCCTAGCAAAACAAGACTAATTCCCTTAAGAAAGTTGTCACGCCATCTATCATAGGGAAAAGTCACCCGGTTCACTTCAAAAAATTTCCTTGGGAAAGAATCGTAGTATGAAGAAAACCCAAGGAACTACTACTAAGGAAATAAAAATAAAAGAACAAAAATACTAAAGAGGATACTAAAATGAAAGCAACTAATACTAACTACACCAAGCTACTAAAGAAAATAAATAACGAAAGAAAGATAAAAATAGACTAATAACACCAAGCTCAGCAAGAGCACATGATACAACAAAATAAGCCCGACAAGGGCACACAATATCCATAACAACAAAATAAGCCCGACAAGGGCACACAATATCATAGTATGAATACGGTATACTATACTCCTAAAGCCACCCCCAACTAAAAACATTGCAGTGTCCCCACTGCACAATATCAAAAGTATAGGAAAGTAGTTTGAGGGTCTCCCTAAGGTCTGCATCAGACTAGCAGACTGTGGGAGGAAGGCTGATCACTGCTATGTTGAACTCACAGCCTCATCATCATCACTCTCATCATCATCATCAATATCATCATCACCAGCAGCATCTGACATGAAGGAATACTCCTCGCTATCATCTTTATCCCCCACTGGTATCTTCCTGCCCGGCTGCCCCCATTTGAAGATGGCCTTTATGCCTCTCCACATATTTATCATGAATTTGCTCTTCTTCTTGTTTTTCGCCTTCTCCTTCTGGAAATCTGACTGAAGATCGGCATACGCCTTGGCCAGGTTGTTGTAGGCTGTCTCGAATTTGACAACTGATGCTGCTAGCTTCTCTTGAGACTCTGCCTAGCTTTTTTGCGCATCTAAGTATATCCTCTTATCTTACCCGGAGAAGTACTCGGGCCTAGGCTGGGAGGATGAGGGCCCCCGGGGAAGCTGTGACACTAACTCCCGAATGGATGCAAGCTCAGAGTTTAGCACCCCAAATGGTCCCTCAGGTGCAGCTTCCTGTGAGGAAGACTCTGGACCGGTAACAGAAGTGGTGACTTTCCTTTTCTTGCTTTTTACTGCACTCCCCTCACCTGTTACTCTCAGTGGATGAAAAGGTTTATCAGCTGGCAACCAAAGATCGGTGCTACGCACCTCAATCTTTGCCCTCATGTATAACTATGTGATCAGCGAAGAGAACATCATCCCTGCATCATTGTCCACCAAATACTCCCTCAGTTCCTGCAGGATATAGTAACCGACATTTACAGGAGTGCCGTCCAGGATGCATGCAATGATCAATACCCTGGTATAGGAGACATCTGAGACATTTCCACAAGGTGACACCTTGTTGCAGAGGATGTACAACCACATTTTTGCTTCAGCTGTGAAGTCAATTGGCTTCACACCCTTTCTCTTGTTTCCCCATTTTTCTCTCATGCTTGGAGGGTAGAGTTTAGATACAAGCCATTCCTCGTTGTCGCACTGATCCTTCTCTCGCACCGGTTCTAGTGGATAGTTAGGAATCCCAAGAGTGTCATTGATATGCTCCATCCTAAACCTTACTAATTTTCCTCTATTGATGAGTTGTGGGCTGGCAAAGTTTGTGCGCTTAAGATTTGCGTAGAATTCACGCACCCACTCCTTATTGGCTTTGCACGGAGTGGGAATGAAACATGACCATTCGGAGGCTTGGAGATGAGCATAGAAATCTGGGAGCCGCTCGGCCAATTTTTCCTCGGCGATCCCTTTTTCATGAAATATCTTTTTGGTGGCGAGGAGGTCATAATATCTGCGTTAACAGTCAGCCGACATGAAGCGTAAGTTGTCAAATGGTTCATCAAGCTCCTCCTCAATTTCATGATATTGCGGAGCATTTTCGTTCATGTTTGGGTTCTTTTTAGCTCAAAGTACCTTTACAAAATCCAAACATTGTTAGTCAGGCAATAGAATCATGTTAAGCAATTTAAAACACTGCAATTAGGCCAAAGAATCAAGTTGAACGGACCCGGGAGGCTTCAGTTGCAAAGCCACTGGAATTTGGTAAACTGCCCAGTTTTTGCACCTTCGGAATTACCATCATCGGTGCGGTCCCGCTTCTGCGGTTTTTTTCTCCACATCTGCGGTATTTCTCAATAGGGCAAAAGTCGCACCTGCGGAACATTCAACGTAGGTGCGAGACCGTATCTATGGTAGATTTTCTGCATCTGCGGTGTTCATACAAGGGTTCAGACACCCAGATTTTTTTCAACAATTTTCAATTCTTAAATCCAATTTTGGCACCTAATTTATACTCAAGACTTCTAAATTAGTGCACTATATGAAACTTTGATTCTATTGAGACCGATTTTGTGGTGCTTAGCATACAATTTTCTTTTGGAGATAAACCTCACTTATCAAAGTGATATCTCCAGATCATGATCGAAAAAGTTGCATATTGGTTAAGGAGAAAGACTCCTTACACAAGGAGAACACGACTTAAGAGAAGGATAGAGTTAGAGGATGAGATCAACTAGAACTCTTCCACCAAGGAAGAGTAGCATCAGAATTCTAGTTAATCTCTATTTACTAACTCTATAAATATCAGTGTTGTTCTCTTTTATAGGTAACACACATAAGTAGAAGTTAAATGTGAATTGAGAGAAAAATAGCAAGGTAATTTTGCAAGCAGTTCATGTGTGATTCAAGCGTACAAACCTGAAGCTACTTGAACTAGATAGAAGAACCAGTTCCAAGTGTCTGTCTTTTATTTCTTACGATGTATATGCACTGATTGATCAGTGATCTACATTATCATATGTTACACCCTTTGTGGCTAATAAGTTTTGCGTTGAACTTGAATTGATAAGTAAACCCCTTGCGATATCTATTTCGATAGGAGATTCTGTGATTGCTAGAAGGGTATATTAAGGTTGCACTGTGATGATTTGTAGTCGTCAAATTTCGGCAAATTTATTTGAGTTAGAAATGGTTGATTTTGATGTAATAATGGGAATGGACTGGTTAGCCTCATGCTATGCAAATGTTGACTGTCGTATGAAGATGGTTAGGTTTCAGTTTCCTAGTGAACCCGTCATTGAATGGAAGGGGAACATTGCTACACTCAAAGGTAGGTTTATTTCCTATATTAAGGCAAGGAAAATGATATCAAAAGGTTACATTTATCATCTCGTTCACGTTAGGGATGTGGAGGTGAAGCCACCTTATCTATAATCAATCCCCATGGTCAATGAATTTCCAAATGTTTTCCCAGATGAACTCCCAGGCCTTCCTCCAGAAAGGGAGATTGAGTTTAGCATTGATGTGTTTCCTGACACTCAACCGATCTCTATCCCTCCATATAGAAAGGCCCCGGTTGAGTTGCGAGAGTTGAAGGCGCAGTTGAAGGACTTGCTAGATAAGGGCTTCATTAGGCCTAGCACTTCACCTTGGGGTGCACCAGTTTTGTTCGTGCAGAAGAAAGACGGGTCATTAAGGATGTGTTATCGACAGTTGAATAAGTTTACTATAAAGAACAAGTATCCACTTCCAAGGATTGATGACCTATTTGACCAACTCCAGGGTGCCAAGTATTTCTCCAAGATTGACTTACGTTTAGGGTATCATCAGGTGAGGGTTAAGGAGAAGGATATTCCAAAGACGGCCTTCCGGATAAGATATGTGCACTTTGAGTTCTTGGTGATGTCGTTCGGGCTAACAAATGCCCCATCAGCTTTTATGGATCTCATGAATATTGTATTCAGGCCCTATCTAGATGTGCTCGTGATTGTATTCATTGATGACATTCTAGTGTATTCTCGTTCAGAGGTGGAACATGCAGGCCACTTGCGGATAGTATTACAGGCACTTTAGGATCGTAAGTTATATGCTAAGCTCTCCAAATGTGAATTCTGGCTGAACTCAGTAGCATTCCTTGGCCATGCGATATCTGACGAGGGTATTAGTGTCGACACTCAGAATATCGATGTAGTAAAGAACTGGCCGAGACCTACAACACCATCAGAAGTTCGCAGCTTCTTCGGGCTAGCATGATATTATAGGCAGTTTGCAGAATGGTTTTCCTCTATATCAGCACCATTGAGTAAGTTAACACAGAAAGCTACCAGGTTCCAGTGGTCTGATGCTTATAAATGTAGTTTTCAGGAGCTAAAGAATCGATTGACATCCACGCCAGTGCTCACTCTCCCTGAAGGAACAGAAAGTTATGTGGTATATTGTGATGCCTAAAGTATAGGTTTGGGGTGCGTATTGATGCAACGTGGGAAAGTGATTGCTTATGCATCAAGACAATTGAAAAATCATGAAAAGAATTACCCAACCCATGATTTGGAATTGGCTACAGTAATATATATGCTTTAAAGATATGGCGGCACTACTTATACAGTGTCCAGGTTGACATCTACACAGATCACAAGAGTTTACAATACATCTTCAAGCAGAAAGAGTTGAATTTGAGGCAGCGTAGGTGGCTTGAATTACTGAAAAATTATGATGTCGAGATATTGTACCATCTTGGTAAAGCCAATGTTGTGGCAGACGCTCTCAGTCATAAGTCAATAGGAAGCTTAGTACACATTGAGTCAGGTAGACAGGGGTTGACTAAAGAGCTTCATCAGCTAGCCAATATGAGAATCAGATTGTTAGACTCTGATGGCGGAGGTGTTACTGTACAGAATACATTAGAATCATCTTTGGTAGCCGAGGTAAAAGTACGACAATAAGAAGATCCTATCTTAGTACGATTGAGAGAGAGCATTCATCAGTGTACAATTACGACTTTTGAGATCGGAGGAGATGGGGCACTGAGATACAAGGGTCGATTATGTGTGCCTAATATGGCAGGGTTGCAAGAGAAGATTATTAATGAGATTCATCAATCCCGATATTCCATCCATCCTGGCTCGACAAAGATGTATCATGATGTCAAGGAGCAGTATTGGTGGGATAACATGAAGAAGTATATTGCAAAATTTGTAGCCCACTGTCCCAATTGTCAATAAGTAAAGATAGAACATTAGAAACCCGGTGGATTGCTTCAGAATATAGAGATTCTGACCTGGAAATGGGAGTTGATTAATATGGACTTCATTATTGGATTACCTCGCTCTTATCATAAGTTTGACTCCATATGGGTGATAGTTGATCGACTTACAAAATGTGCCTATTTTCTGCCAGTTAAGACAACTTACACAACTGAAGATTATGCGAAGTTGTATATCAAGGAGATTGTTAGGCTTCATGGTGTGCCGGTATCTATTATATCAGACCCAGGAGCTCAATTTACGACTAACTTATAGAGGTCTTTTCAGAAGGGTTTAGGCACACAAGTGAATCGCAGCACTGCATTCATCCACAAACTGACGGACAGGCTGAACGTACCTTTCAGACACTTGAAGATATGCTACGAGCATGTGTTCTAGATTTTATGGGGAATTTGGATGACCATCTTCCACTCATAGAATTCGCCTACAATAATAGCTACCATTCCAACATATGGGAGGAGATGTAGATCACCAATTGGATGGTTCAAAGATGGTGAAACATAATTATATGGGCCAGATTTGATTCACCAATCCATTGAGAAGGTGAAAGTGATACAAGAGCGATTGAGGACGACACAAAGCAGGTAAAAGTCTTATTTCGATGTCTGAAGTCGTGATCTGGAGTTTGAAGTTGGTGATTGGGTTTTCATGAGGATCTCACTGATGAAGGGTGTTATGAGTTTTGGGAAGAAAGGTAAACTGAGTCCGCGATATATCGGGCCATATAAAATTCTTTGACAAATTGGACAGGTTTCTTATGAGTTAGAATTGCCATCCGAATTGGAATTTGTCCACCCGGTATTCCATGTATCTATGTTGAGGAAATGTATTGGACACCCTTCTCGAGTTGTCCCTTTCAAAGATGTACAAGTTATAGAGGATCTAACATATGAAGAAGTGCCAGTGGCTATATTAGATCGACAAGTCCGCAAGCTGAGAACAAAAGATGTAGCTTCCGTCAAAGTATTATGGAGGAACAATAATATAGAAGAAATGACATGGGAAGCAGAAGAGGAGATGGAGTCTAAATACCCTTACCTATTCCATAATGAAGATAACAAGGATGCCGGTGGAACACAAGATACATTAGAAGGTGAAACGGTTCTATGAGGTAAGCAATAACTTGAGAATATTCTTCCTTAATACAAATGGTGATATGCAGATAATGTACATATCCATAATGCTTTGTGTAGCCTTGTGAAGAAATAAGTTGGGTTTGACTGCTTGCGAGTTTGACTGCCACGATGATTTAGACTCCCCATAAACCCTTACATTCGAGGACGAATGTTCCTAAAGGGGAAGGGTGGTACAACCCATATTCACATACGTTAGTTCATGCCATAAGGTAGTCGATGTAAATCCATGAAGATATTATCTTTAAGATGATAAGAAATTAATCCTATTGGTCATGTATGATACCAGGGTGTATAAGGGTGGTTAACAAGTATTAGAAGTTAAACGAATCAAGGATGTTGTAAACCGTATTTCCGAGTAAACCTAGAGGTGCTTAATATACTCAAGAGGTCATGTTTTAAGGTATTTTAATCATATAATATCCGTATCATAAGTCTTGAAGTCAAACAAGTTATGAAATAAAAGTCGACAAAAGTTGGCGCAACTAACGTTCATAATTTTACTTAAAAATTAGGTCAAATGTTACTAAGTTTTTATCCCAATTTACTTGGAATTACGGGGTGATATACCCACCAAATTTAAGATATATGAGTGTAGTTTCCAACGTATTAAACCGTTCATCTATACGATATCGGAGTAGAGAGATAGTCGCGTTTTCGTGAGACTACAGCCAAGCACCTCTCTATGGGGCCCACTTAGGCGGTTTAGGACATTTGGATATATATATATATATATATATATATATATATATATATATATATATATATAGATGCCTCCAACCCGTTTTAAGTAATATTTTTCAGTATATTCAGACATTAGACCCTAAAAACATCCTGTCAAGTTTCTCTCATGATCCAAGACCCAAACAAAGGGCAAACAACACAAATCAAGTGTCGGGAATCCCGTGGCGCTAGTAAGTTTCTTGTTCTTCTTGTTGTTGCTCATTTTTGTGTTGTTCCAGATCATGTGGGAGGTTTTTTTAAGGGGTTTATATTCTGCAAATACTCCCAAGTTTTTAATATCAACCCTAGGTGATTTCAGGTCTTCTAAAGTGATTCTAGTGCCGAAAACCCCCTAATTGTTTGTTAGTTTCGCTTCCTTGTACTTGTGGCAGCATTGGAGGGATATTTCGCGGAGAATTAATGTCAAATTGGAGTTGTTCTTTCTGTTTAAAGGTAAAGAACCTCTTACTCTACATTTATTTAAGATTATCCAAGTTGCGGCTAAGTCGTTGAATCTAGAACTTGTGAAATATATATCGAAAGGCTTGGTAGTAGTGTTTTTGGTTGGTGGACTATTTTGGAAGGCTCAATATGATTATTATTGATGTTGTTTGGGATGTTTGGTGATTGTTTTGACTTGTGGGAAGTCATATAAATAGGGGAGTTGCTGTCTATTTCCTCGTAAAATAGGTTGTGTTCGATACATAATAGTTACGACCCCTAAACGATAACAATAGTGTCATTTCTCTTATCGTAGACTAAGGAGTCATGAAATTGCATAGCTTGAGGTTGGGAAGAATATACAAGGTATGTGAGGCCATCCCTTTCCTTCTTTTGCACGACTCCAATTGTACATAACGTAAGGGACGAGCTTCCAAAGATACTCCACTCTTAGAAGCTAACAGTACTTACATTATTTCCCTTCTTATGGAGCGATTGATGTTGATGTTGCTTCTCTTATTCTTATGTTATCAATGTTGTTGGTACTTCTTGATTATTATAATATTCATGATGAATAGTTAGTCCTAATAACGTTTACAGAGGATACCGACCTTATGTCACTCCGAAAGCTTCAGAATATTATTCCAATGAGTCTAGAATGCATTATATATATATATATATGTATCTATTTTACTCTACCGAGCCGCGCTATAGACGGCTGGGTACGATACCTATTGTGCAACCACTGATCAATTGGGTTTTATCGAGCTCCACGTGGCCGAGTACGATTCTACTAAGCCTTATGATGGTTGGGTACATTTTTATCGAGCCTATTACGGCCGGGTACGATATGATAATGATGATGCCCACAAAGGTGTATGTTTTAAAAGTTTATGTATATATACATATGTATCATGCATGTCATGTCAGTAGCTCTCAGAGGTACCCATATGTTACAAGTATGCATTTTTGTTATAGACATTATGGGTATGTCGAGGCCCTATTCCAGCAATATTGCACCACTTATGTTCCTTTAGAGGCTCATAGACAGGTGTCGACTCATGTATAGTTTGGTATGCCTTGTCGACTGATTTTTGTCGTATAGTCTTTCATGGTAGCAGGTAGCTCGTACCTTATATGTAGTCTCTTGATTGTCTAGTCATCCCATGTTATGTACGTTCATGCCATCATCTTTCATTGTTGGTTGTCCATGATTCATGTCTACCATTTATATTGATCTTGTCGGCCCTAAAAGATAATAAAAAAGTTAGATAAAATGTACGTTAGTGCTCGGCAAGTATGGCTGGGTGCTAGTCACGACCCTCCAGTTTGGGTCATGACAGACAAGATTGTTTTGCAGGGAAAAAGAGTAAACAATATATACATTGTAGATTTGTCCACTCTTTCGGAAAATTAACTCACTTGTTTAAGTGTGTTGGACAATGATCCCTTCCTTTGGCACAAAAGACTTGGAGATGCAAGTCTAAGTCAACTCAACAAATTAGTCTCCAAGGACCTGGCAATAGGGATGCCTAACATCAAGTTTAAGGAAGACAAAGTTTGTGAGGCTTGTGCAAGGGGGAAGCAGGTAATATCCTCTTTCAAAAGCAAGAAAATGATATGCACGACCAGGTCGATGGAACTGGTTCATATGAATCTCTGTGGTCCAATGAGACATTAAGGAGATGCGATAAAAAATATGTGATGGTGCTTGTTGATGATTACTCTAAGTTTACTTGGACATTATTTTTAACATCTAAAGATGAAGCATTTGACATGTTTACTTCTTTTGTTAGAAAAACTTAGAAGAAACTAGGTAATCAACTTGCATCAATTAGGTCTGATCATGGAACTAAATTTGAAAATACTAAGTTTGCTGAATTTTCTGATGTGCATGGCATAGATCATAATTTTTCTGCCCCTAGGACTCCACAACAAAATGGAGTAGTTGAAAGAAAGAATAGGACACTTGAATATATGGCTAGGACTATGCTTCTTTCTAGTAAACTGCCCCATAACTTCTGGGCAAAAGCTGTAAATACTGCATGTTACATCATTAATAGGTGCATGACTAGACCTCTTGTAGAGAAGACTCCCTATGAGTTACTTAAAGGGAAAAAACCAAATATATCCCATCTTAAGGCATTTGGATGCAAGTGCTTTGTGCAAATAATGGAAAGGACTCCCTAGGTAAGTTTGATCCCAGAAGTGATGAGGGAGTATTCTTGGGATATTCTTCACATAGCAAAGCTTATAAAGTATACAACAAAAGAACTATGTGTGTAGAAGAAAGTGTGCATGTAGTTTTTGATGAAACTAACATTCTTTCTAAGAGACAGGACTATGAAGATGAAGCTATTGGGATGGTAAAAGGTTTAAATGAAGTAAGCCCAAGCTGAAGCTGTGATAACTAGGGATTTTGACGTATTTTATACTCCTTCTTGCTTACGCTATGATTATCAATTCATACAAAATAGTCCCAAAAGGCTCATAAGTTGTGCTTGATTGCAGATTTGATCAATAAAGTGACAAGATGTCAAAGATCATCTCAAAAGGAGTGAAACTTGCACAAGTACCAAAGACAAGACAAGCTAAAAAAAAACAGGCCTACTGCGGCCGCACTATACTTTGTGCGGTCCGCACTAGGGAGATTCAGAGAGCTGGTACTTCAGGCATTAAGGCAGTGCAGCCACAGAAGGTTTTATGCAGTTTGAATTGAAGGCAATGCAGCCACAATACCATTCTGTGCGGTCCGCAGAGTCAAGGTTCAGAGAGGGTGAAGATTAGAGCTTTCAAGCCTGTGCGGTCCGCGGTCCAGTTTATGCGGACCGCACTAAAAGCCTCTGCGGCCGCAGTCTATTCTGTGCGGTCCGCGAAGCCTGAGTTCAGAGAGCCAAGTTTTCAAGTTCAAGAGCCTAGTGTGGCCGCACACCATTTTGTGCGGTCCGCACTAACCCCACAGGGGCATTTTTGTCCAGTTTTTCCAGCTCAGTATAAATAGATCTTTTTTTCATTTTTATCATTGAATCTTTGTATTTAGCTTAGCAATTAATTAATATGTGTTCATCTTCACCTATTTCTCTATTTTTCTCTTCAAGTATGAGTAGCTAGACCCATTAGCTAGGGTTGTGGCTCAACCTTGGTGTGGGTAATTGATGGGTGTTGCAATTTAGGGCTAGATAGACTATGGGTGTTTGCTATTTGGGTCAATTTCATGGTTTAATTATTGAATTAGTGGTTGCAAATACTAGTTTATGCTAAGTTGACTTGGGCTCTTCTTGAGAAAGAGAGCATAAGTCTCCGAAATTGATCCAACAAGGAATTGGGATGGACTTAAGAGAATTGATCGTCCCAATTAAAGGGTTAAACCTCGAGAGAGTAATACCCGACTTGAACCTTAGTTGCTTGAGCAAATATGCATACCCAATTGGTCTTGGGAAAGTCAATTGGGCAAAATCATTCTTTCTACCGAGAGGTGTGAGAATGGGTAATATCGAGCAATAGTTATAACATATTCCCCAATCATGTCAATCGTGTCTTAGATGCAATTACCCGTCAATTGGCCACCTAGGTGAAAGTCACTACCCTAGTGCCTTTTAGAATATTTGAACAACTTGTAGCATTTTACTCTTAGCTTAATCTAGTTGCAATTATAATTTGTAGTTTGATAATAGTAGAATTATAAAAGAAAACCCAAAAATGAATAGAAATGCAATTTGGAACCAATACGCAATCCCAACCTAAATAGATACTCAACTCCCTTTCTAGCTCTCTGCGGAAATCGATCCCGACCCAAAATCAAGTAAAAGCTATTGCAACCCTCTCTCGCTACTTATTAGTGGTGCAGAGTAGGCTGCGATCACTTTTTGGCGCCGTTACCGGGGAGCTAACGGTTTTGGCTATCTATTTAGTTAGTTTTGTGTATTGTTCTTCTTTCCTTCTTTGTTACTTACTTGTTTGGTCACTACTCAGGTACCAATATGGCTTTGAACAACGCTAATGACCCTCTTGGAAACATGATTGCGGGGGAGGATGTAGATGATGTTGAGCAAGATGAGGTGCCTCTTGTACCTTAAGGACAACATAGAGGCCGCAATGCCAATGCTAATCCAAATGACAATATTCCAGACCCTCCTCCGCCACCTCCAAGAGTGTCTTTCAGAGTACTTCCGAACCAGGGTTATGCAAGTGCTATTGTCCTACCCAGAATCCGGGCGGGCAACTTTTAGATAACCAATGTGATGTTGACCTTACTTGAGCAGCGTGGGTACTTCACGGGCGCTGCGGATCAAAATGCCTACAAACATCTCAAGGGGTTCGTGGATACATGCTGGGGGAGCAAACAAACGAATGTGTCTGAGGATGCTCTTAGGTTGAAACTTTTCCCATTCTCACTTCGGGGGAAGGCATTATATTGGCTCGAGAGACTCCCCAACCATTCCATCACAACTTGGGATGAGTTGGTGGATAAATTCATTTCTAAATTCTTTTCACCCGGGCATATGGCGGCACTTCGAGATGAGATATTAGCTTTCAAGCAAGAGCCCACAGAACCTTTGCATGAGATTTGGGAGCGGTATAGAACAATGGTGAAGGAATGCCTCAATAATGATATGACTGACGCTATGGTCCAACAAACTTTCTACCGGAGCATCAATACAACAAATCAATGCATAGTGAACTAACTTGCCGGGGGCAACTTTATGAAGCTGTCATATGATGAATCATGTGATGTAATTGATCAGATGGCTGACACTTCTTCTGCATGGCAAAGTAGAGCTAATGTACCTTAAGGCGACCCTACGGTTATTCATTTGCACAAGGAATTACATGACCATGGGCAAGCTATAGCGGAGTTGACAACTACTATGAATCAAGTGGCTAAGTCACAGTTACAACAAGTCCAAAGTCCTCGCCAAGTGAATGCCATGGAGGGTGTTAATATGTTTGTCAACAAGAGAAGGCAAAGAAGGCAACAAAACCAAGGGAATTCTGAGCAATTTGATGAAGCGTGTGATGGTTTTCAAAATAATGGTTATGATGACCAAAGTGAAGAGGTTCAATATGTAAACAACTATCAAGGCCAATGGGGCAACTCTTCCAACCAACAACAGTGGAGACCTCAAGGCAATTGGGGCAATCAACAACAAAACAGTGGCAATTAGGGGAACAACAACCAAAACAACAACTGGGGAAATCAGAACAACAATCAAGGCAACCAAGGGAATTGGAATGGTAATAACAATAATTGGGGTGGCAATAATAATCAAAGAGGATGGAACAATGGAAACCAAGGAAACCGGGGGCAATGTTTTCAAAGACCCCCAATATGCCAACAACCGAACAATCCACCACCATTTCCATCTCAAGGTCCTAGTTCTTCGGGTAATAATATGGGTAGAAGTGAAATGATGTTCGAGCAGATGATGAAGAGGAATGCAGATTCTGATGCATAGTTAGCTTCTCACAACACCTCTATCCAAAACTTGGAGGTGCAATTAGGTCAAATCTCTCAGTCATTGAATACTCGGCCGAAGGGTTCTCTACCAAGTGATACGGTAGTGAACCCAAAGGGTGGGGACAATCATGCTATGGCGGTTACAACAAGAAGTGGGAGAGGCGGTGATGTGAATGCCTCTAAGCAAAAGCAAGTCGTGGATGATGATGTTGAGTTGCAAGATGACGAAGTCCCTTTGGTAGTTGAAGATGTGGTTGATAAAAATATGAACAATGAAGTGAGGATTGATATTCAAGAAGTCGAGGTGGAAACTCAAAATGATGTGAACCCGTCTAGGGAACATATAATTGACATGTCAGAGCTAGTTGTGCCAAAAGTCAAGGCTCCTTTGCCAAGGACACCTCCACCTTATCCTCAAAGGCTCGCGAAGCAGAAGAATGATAATTAGTTTAAAAAGTTCATTGACATGATGAAGAGCTTATCTGTTAATGTGCCTTTGGTGGAGGCACTTGAACAAATGCAGGGTTATGCAAAATTCATGAAAGACTTGGTTACAAAGAAGCGTTCTATGGATTGTGAAACTATAAAAATGACTCACCAAGTTAGTGCTATAGTGCATTCAATGACCCCAAAGCTTGAAGATCCCGGTGCTTTCACCATTCCTTGCACCATTGGGAGTGCGGATTTTGCCAAGGCTCTATGTGACTAGGGAGCTACTATCAACTTGATGCCCTACTCAGTTTACAAAACTTTGGGTATCGGGCAACCTAGGCCAACCTCAATGAGACTTTAAATGGCGGATCGATCGATGAAGCGACCTTTGGGCATTATTGATGACGTGCTTGTCCGAGTGGACAAATTCATATTGCCGGCCGACTTTGTGATTTTGGATTGTGAGGTGGACTATAAGGTTCCTATTATCTTAGGAAGGCCTTTCCTTGCAACGGGGAAGACGTTGGTTGATGTTGAAGCAGGTGAGCTCACTTTCTGAGTGGGAGATGAAAGGTCGTCTTTTATGTGTGCAAATCTACGAAGCAGCCCAATAGTACCGAGGTGTGCTCTTTTGTTGACCTCGTCACACAGTGATAATTGATGACACCAGTGCAATGATCAATGTGGAGGACCTATTGGAAGCCGTATTGTTAAATCTTGATGTCAATTAGGATGCAAGCCGAGTGGAGTGCGTGAATGCTTTAAATGGAATGAGCTCTTATTCTTATGAGCCTAGAAAATTGTCTTTGGATCTAGAAAACTCCACCAACAAAACCATCAATTGAGGAGACACTGGTGTTGGAGTTGAAACCACTTCCTCCACACCTCAGGTATGAGTTCTTGGGCTCAAACTCTACTTTACCAGTTATTCTTTCTTCTTGCCTAACTAACATGCAGGTTGAGGCCACTTTGGTGGTACTTCAAAAACGGAAAAGGGCAATTGGATGGACTTTGACTGACATTCGGGGAATAAGCCCCATATTCTGTATGCACAAAATTATCTTGGAGGATGATGCAAACCCTTCCTTGGAGCATCAAAGAAGATTGAATGAGGCAATGGAAGAAGTAGTGAAGAAAGAAGTGATCAAGTGGTTGGATGTCGGTGTTGTGTACCCCATTTCCGATAGCTCATGGACTTCTCCGGTGCAATGTGTACCAAAAAAGGGTGGTATGATTGTGGTAACAAATGAAAACAATGGACTTATTCCCACTCGGATAGTTACCGGATGGAGGGTATGTATGGACTACCAGAAGCTAAACAAGGTGACCCGAAAGGATCATTTTCCATTGTCATTCCTTGACCAAATGCTTGATCGTCTTGTGGGGAGTACTTTTTATTGCTTTTTGGATGGATACTCGGGGGTATAATCAAATCTTGATTGCTCCGGAATATCAGGAAAAGACCACATTCACTTGTCTATATGGCATATCAGGAAAAGACCACATTCACTGTCTAAGGGGGTGAGGAGTTTTCTTAGGCACGCAGGGTTCTACCAGAGGTTTATAAAAGATTTTTCAAAGGTGGTAAATCCCTTGTGCAAGCTACTAGAAAAAGATACAAGGTTTGTGTTCGATGAGGGATGTATACAAGCATTTGATCTTCTCAAGCTTAAGTTGACCACTACCCCAATCATTACTGCACCAAATTGGAGCTTGCCTTTCGAGCTCCCGTGTGATGCAAGTGACGTTGCGGTTGGGGCTGTCTTGGGTCAAAAGGTTAACAAGATGTTTCATACGGTGTACTACGCAAGCAATACCATGAATGAGGCTCAAAAGAAATACACGGTTACCGAAAAAGCATTGTTGGCTATAGTGTTTGCAATGGAAAATTTTCGGCCATATCTTATGGGGGCCAAAGTCATAGTGCACACCGATCATGCCGCCCTTAGGTACTTGATGACAAAGAAAGACTCCAAGGCAAGATTGATGCGATGGGTTTTACTACTTCAAGAGTTTGATCTAGAAATTGTGGATAGGAAAGGTAGTGAGAACCAAGTGGCGGACCACTTGTCCCATTTGGAGGAGGAGGGGAGGCCTTGTGATGGCCTTGATATCAATGATTCATTTCCCGATGAACAAATCCTTGCGGTGTCAATGAATGATATTCCATGGTTTGTCGATGTTGCCAATTACCTTGTGACTGGAGTAATCCCGTGTGAGCTCTCTTCTAACCAAAGGAAGAAGCTCAAGCGGGGTAGTTTGGATTTCTATTGGGATGAGCCATACTTGTTCAAGATTTGAACGGATGGTGTGATTCGTAGATGTGTCCCGGAGGAAAAACAATTGTATCTTAGAGGCTTGCCATTCTTCACCCTATGGTGGCCATCACGGTGGGGTGAGGACCGCCTCGAAAGTTCTTATTTGTGGATTCTATTGGCCAACCTTGTTCAAAGATGCGGGTGATTTTGTGAAGAGGTGTGACGATTGCCAAAGAGCGTGTGGAATTTCAAAAAGGGATGAGATGCCTCTCAATACCATTCTTGAAGTGGATATCTTTGATGTTTGGGGCATCGATTTCATGGGTCCATTTGTTAGCTCTTGTGGGAATACTTACATTCTCGTTGCGGTTGACTATGTCTCAAAATGGGTTGAAGTTGTGGCTTTGCCTAACAATGAAGCCCGGAGTGTTGTTGCATTTCTTAAGAAGAGCATTTTCACAAGGTTTGGCACTTCCCGTGCGATTATTAGTGATGGGGGATCTCATTTTTGCAATAAAGCTTTCGACACGTTGCTTTCTAAGTACGGTTTCAATCACAAAGTTTCTACCCCCTATCACCCTCAAGCAAGTGGTCAAGTGGAAGTCTCCAATTGGGAAATCAAAAGCATATTGTCAAAGACAGTCAATGCAAATAGGACCGATTGGTCGAAGAAGTTGGATGACGCTCAATGGGCTTATCCATCACGACACTTGCGGTCCGCGCTGGGTGGGTTCAGAGAAAGCCCACTTATTCCCTCCCTCGGGGCGACCGCGGTACATTTCTGCGCGGTCCGCGCCAGCCCCTAGCATATATATAAATTCGGGATTTTCAGTCATTTTATCCACTTTTCAAAAACCCAAAACCTAAGAGGCGATTTTCCAAACAACTTTTCTTCTCCAAAACGATTGGTAAGTGATTTCTAACTTAATTTCTTTATTCCTTGACATCTTTTAACATGATTTCAAATTCAAATCAAAGATTTTCATGGGGGAAATTGGGTGTTTTGGGTAGAACCTAGGTTTTCTACAAATTGAGAAGTTGGACCTCAATTTGAGGTCCGATTTCAAAACAAATCATATATTTGGATTCGTGGGAGAATGGGTAACCGGATTTTGGTCCGAATCTCGAGTTTCGACCACGTGGGTCTGGGGGTGTTTTTGACCATTTTGGGAAAAACCTTGTAAAATTTATTTTTCATGCATGGGGAGTGATTCATTTAGTAATTATTAATGTGATTAAGTAACTTATGACTAGATTCGAGCGGATTGGTGGTGGAATCAAGAGGTAAAGCTATACTAGAAGCGTGAGTTGAGTTTGGAGCATTCGAGGTAAGTGTTTGTTCTAACTTTGGCTTGAGGGAATAGGATTAGGATGTTATTTGCTACTTGCTAATGTGGAGTACGATGTATAGGCATGGTAACGATTATCTATGCACCGAAGTCTAGCATGACCGTGAGTCTTAATTGCTTTTAATTCGAATAACGTGACACAATCTCCTTGTTTATTTGATGAGTTTCATATAATGTGAACGGTTGAGGTAAAATTGTGATTGGTGTACTTTTGGAGCGTTAGCTGGAACATGAATGTGTTAGTTGAGGAAGAAGGGATTTAAAAAGAGAATGTGTTGTGATTACTCCCTTGCCGGGATGTGTAGACCGATATATATACCCTCCCTTGTCGGGATATTTTTGGGCTGTTAGTTGTACCCTTGCCGGGTTAGAGTGATATGTTGTTGATTCCCCTAATGGGACTCTCCTTACAAAATCAAATGTTTCGAATTATATTATGGGATCGTGTGGCACGCCATCCACTTATATATGATATTATGGGATCGTTTGGCACGCCGTCCACTTATATATGATATTATGGGATCGTGTGGCACGCCGTTCACTTTTATATGATATTATGGGATCGTGTGGCACGCCGTCCACTTATATATGATATTATGGGATCGTGTGGCACGCCGTCCACGTATGATTTTACGAAATGGGATCGAGTGGTACGCCTACCACAAATTAGAGTGATTATTGGTTATTGGCCTCCGTTGCCGGTGACATATTGCGCACTGTGATAAAGATGAAATGGGAACGAGTGGTATGCCTACCACGTGGTATATGAAAATTGGGATCGTGTGGCACGCCGTCCACTTATATATGATATTATGGGATCGTGTGGCATGCCGTCCGCTATATATATATATATATATATATCATGGGAAACAGAGTTTCTTCTGTTTATTTCCAATATTTCATTTTTATCTGTTACTCCCCGATAGCATGTCCCCTCCTAGCTTTACTTTTTATTATCTTGTTATTGTTTTCTTGCACTTGTATATATATCTGTACAGGTTAACTGTGGTAGGTCCTATCTAGCCTCGTCACTACTTCGCCAGGGTTAGGCCAAGCACTTACCATCATATGGGGTGGGTTATGCTGATGCTACACTCTGTGCATTTATGTGCACAGATCAGGGAGCAGCTTACGGACCACAGCAGTAGGACTTCTGGGAGCTATTTCAGTCCAGGGACTCTCGAGGTAGCCTAGCTGGCGTTCGCAGGCCGAAGTCCCTTTCCATGTTTTTCGTTTGTTCATCTTGTATCAGACAAACATGATGTATTTCCTTTCAGACATTGTTTGTAGTATTCTGTAGTAGTCCGTGAGCTAGTGACACCAGATCTTGGGTAGTGATGTGTATTAAACTTCCGTATTTTTGGTTTTCAGTTGCTTTAGATTTAAAGTCTTCCTTTGTCTCGTTTATTATATTGTTTGAAAGAAAGAAGGAAAGGTGTTTTAAATATTTGGCTTGCATAGCTCTGATAGTAGGCGCCATCACGACACCCGATGGTGGGAAATCCGGGTCGTGACAAGTTGGTATCAGAGCCCTAGGTTACTTAGGTCTCACAACTCACAGACAAGCTCGGTAGAGTCTGAGGGATCGGTACGGGGACATCTGTATTTATCCTGCAGAGGCTACTGAGTTAGGAAAACTTCACTTTGTTCATTCTTGTCGTGCGATTCTGTTTCTCAAGTATTGATTGTCTTCCTACTCTGTTCTTTCACAGATGGCGAGAACACGTGCTTCCTCTTCTACTGCGCAGCAGCCTGATCCCCTAACAGTAGCTCCTATCAAGGGCAGCGGGCAAGGCCGAGGCCGTGCCAAAGGCCGAGGTCGGGGCAGAGCTTAGCCCCGAGCAGCAGTCCTAGAGGTGGAGCCTCATATTGACTATGACGAGGAGGTTCCAGCTCCAACAGCTCCAGTGGGCCCAGCTCAGGTCCCAGAGGGTTTCACAGCCACTCCAGTGCTTCAAGACGCTTTGGTCCAATTGGTAGGCTTTTTGGAGGGCATTTCTAGGGCAGGTTCACTTCCCGTAGCACCAGCCATGTCTCAGGCTGGGGGAGGAGTTCAGACTCCTGCTACTCATACTCCAGAGCTGGTAGCTCCTCCGGCCCAGGCTCCAGCAGTTCAGCCAACTATGGCAGTTCAGCCAGCTGCAGCGGTCCAGCCAGGTATTGCAGCTCAGTCCAGTGATGGTGCGGCTATGTTCGCGGATGCTCTGTGGAGGCTGGATCGGTTCACCAGGATCTTCACTACCACATATAGTGGCACACCTTCAAAGGATGCCCAGAATTTCATATGCAGCTGTCATGAGCTTCTTCGGACTATGGGTATTTTAGAGACCAATGGGGTCGACTTCGCCACTTTTCGCCTAGCAGGATCCACCAAGACTTGGTGGAGAGATTTCTGTTTAGTCAGGCCAGTAGGGTTGCCATCATTGACCTGGGATCAGTTTTCAGAGTTATTTCTGGGGAAGTTTCTCCCAGTTACTCAGCGGGATGCCCTTCGCAGGCAGTTTAAGCGTCTCCAGTAGGGTTCGATGTCAGTTACCCAGTATGAGACACAGTTTATTGATATTGCACGCCATGCCATTGTGATACTCCCCACCGAGAGAGAGAGAGGGTGCGGAGGTTTGTTGATGGGTTGGTTCAGCCGATCCGTGTTCAGATGGCTATGAGTGCCGGGAGTGAGATTATATTTAAGGAGGCGGCAGATGGTGCCCGCCGGATTGAGCTGGCACTTTCTCAGGGAGGTGGTTATGGGTCTGATAAGAGGCCCTGTCATTCTGGTAGATTCAGCAGTACCTCGTCTGGAGGTAGGGATTCTTATGGTAGAGGGCATCCTCCGAGGCCCTTTCAGTCAGCTCTCTAGACTTCTCATAGTTCACCAGTGAGTCGTGGTTCTCAGCCACAGTATTCTGACCAGCAGCTCTTCAGTTCTCCATCAGCACCTATCAGTGCCCCGCCACTTTGTTACTCTCAGCAGTCGAGGGCTTGTTTCACTTGCGGCGATGTGAGGCACATTGCCAAGTATTTCCCTTAAGCTTCCGGCAGCTCTCAGCAGCAGGGATCTCACCCTATGACTCAGGCACCAGTTGCCCCACAGCCTGCCCAGCCAGCTAGAGAAGGGGGTAAAGGACATAGAGGTGGAGGCAGATGTCTTAGAGGTGGAGCTCAGACCGCCAGAGGTAGGGGTCGGTCAGCAGCGGATTATCCCAGGGATGTGATTTAGGGAGGTGGGCCCCAGCCCCATTGCTATGCTTTGCCAGCCAGGCCAGAGGCTGAGTCATCAGATGCTGTGATTACAGGTACCATTCTGGTATGTAATAGGGATGCTTTTGTGCTATTTGATCCCGGATCTACGTATTCATATGTGTCATCCTATTTTGCACCCTATTTGGTTATGCCTAGTGAGGCCTTGAGTATTCCTATATATGTGTCTACACCAGTGGGGGATTCTATAGTGGTGGACCGTGTTCATCGTTCCTGTGTTGTGGTATTCAGGGGTTTTGAGACCCGTGTTGACTTGTTGCTCTTGGATATGGTGGATTTCGACATCATATTAGGGATGGATTGGTTGTCCCTGTATCATGCAATCTTGGATTGCCATGCCAAGACCGTGACCTTGACGTTGCCAGATTTACCCCGACTAAAGTGGAGAGGGACCCCAGGTCATACCACTCGCAGCGTTAATTCTTCTGTGAAGGCTCGACGCATGGCCGAGAAGGGGTGTCTAGCTTATCTGGCTTATGTTCGCGACTCTAGCGCTGAGGTCCCGTCTATTGATTATGTTCCTATTGTTCGAGAGTTTCCCGAGGATTTCCCTTCAGACCTACTGGGTATGCCACCCGACAGGGATATCGATTTTTGTATTGATCTGGCACCGGACACTCAGCCCATTTCCATTCCGCCGTATCGTATGGCGCCGCCCGAGTTGAAAGAGTTAAAGGACCAGCTTTAAGATTTGCTTGAGAAGGGTTTCATTAGACCTAGTGTTTCGCCGTGGGGCGCACCAGTGCTATTTGTGAAGGAAAAAGATGGCTCGATGAGGATGTGCATTGATTACCGGCAATTGAACAAGGTGACGATTAAAACAAGTATCCACTGCCCAGGATCGACGATTTATTCGACCAGATTTAGGGTGCGAGGGTGTTTTCAAAGATATATTTGAGATTTGGCTACCACCAGCTGAGGATTAGGGCGTCTAATGTCCCTAAGACAGCATTTCGCACTCGGTATGGGCACTATGAGTTTTTGGTCATGTCATTTGGATTGACTAATTCCCCAGCATTGTTCATGGAGTTGATGAACCGAGTGTTCAGACCTTATTTGGACTTGTTCGTAATAGTCTTCATTGACGATATTCTTATATACTCCCGCAGTCAGGAGGAGCATGGGCAGCACCTCAGAGCGGTTCTTCAGACCCTGAAGGATAGTTATATGCTAAGTTCTCGAAATGCGAATTTTGGTAGAGTTCGGTCGCATTCCTGGGTCATGTCGTATCAGCAGCAGGTATTCAGGTAGACCCGAAGAAGATAGAGGCAGTCAAGAACTGGCCTCGACCAGCTTCAGCTACGGAGATTCGGAGTTTCCTGGGGTTAGCAGGTTACTACCGTCGGTTTGTGGAGGGGTTTTCATCCATTGCAGCCCCTATGACCAGATTGACCCAGAAGGGTGCCCAGTTCAGATGGTCAGACGAGTGTGAGGCGAGCTTTCAGAGGCTCAAGGCAGCTCTGACCATGGCACTGTGAGCACGTGATTTTTGTTTTACACGACAATCGCTCCAAAAGAATTAAAAAATAATAACAAATGGTCCTGCTGTATGAATTGGATTTTTACATGGGACTTTGTTAATTATTTATGATTTTTGCCCATTTTTATTAAAACAAAATACAAAATAATGTGTGTGTCATGTGCTGTTTGAACCGAAATCCGGTTGTTAAATAAAAAATCATAAATATGCATCTTTGTTCCGTGATTGTTGTTTTGTTCGATCTTGCCTGCTTTAAATATTTTGATATATGTGTGCAAATAATTGTATTAAGTGTTTATGAAATTTTATTTTTATTTACTTAGGTTTTGTTTTAAAAATAAAATAAAAAAATATATATATAAAAATAATAAAAAAAAGGAGATGCATAATTGGGTTTAAAACTCGGTTGGGCCTATTTTTATTTTTAATTCAAAGCCCAAACTCAAACCCAAAACCCCATGTGTAACCCGATCCACACCAGCTGACACCCAGAACGTCCAAACGACGCCGTTTTAATCCAATCTGATCTGGGCCGTTGATCTCAGATTGATCAACGGCCGAGATCACTTCCCCATAACCCATAAACAAAACCCGACCCATTCCACCCGGACCGACCCAAACCCCTTCAAGTTGAAACGACACCGTTCCCCATCAGCCAAAAGATATTGACCCTTCATCTCACCCCATCCAACGGCCAAAAATCGATCCCTCACTAACTATATAAGCCTAGAACCTTTACCCTGCCCCCTATCCAATACCCCGGCCTTCGTCTTCACAGACCCTTCCCCTTCAAACCCTAGCCGCCCCCATCTCCCTTCACCAGAAACCCGGCGGCATGAACGCCGGTGACCTTCACCTTAACACCCTAGAATCCCCTTGCCATCCTGAACATGGATCTGTTAACTACTTAACTCGAATCCCTTCCCACCTTCTCGAATCTTCGTTTGAAGATTTGAGTCGGAACTTGACTTACACCGTTTAACCCCAGTTTCACACCAGACACTCCCCAGACCCCCCTCGTGACCAAACCATGCTTGGTTTGGTCCGAATCTGACCAGGGAAGCATGAATCCCGGATCTAATTTTTGGAACCTTAGGGTTCCTCGTCAATGGTCCGTGTCTTGTTCAAGCCGAAGAGATTAAGGTCTAATGGACCTTAATCGAAGTGTTTCTCATCTGAGAAACACTTCGATTAAAGTCCGTTCAGCCTTAAGAAAGGTCTGTTCGAGTCCAAGCTAGGGTCTTTTGATTTTTCGGGTTTTAAGGTGAGTTTTGCTTTCTTTTCTTTATTTGTTTTAGTCCATGAGATTGTTCTAAAGTTTGTTCATGTTTCGTGAAATCGGTGTTTTGAGTTTTATCAACTGTGTCCTGTCCACCTTGCCTGAACCTTTGTTGTTTGATTGAGTTTCTTCTTCTACTTGTTCTGATAATGTGTATGTATGTATTTGTTGTGCAATTGGTTGAATTTCAAATTTGAACTGATTAACTGATTCCTCGGGTACAATTCTGCTTAGTCAATACAATTCGAATCATGTGTCCTATACTGTTAAATGTCTGATTTTGGTTTCGATTGTATGTGTTATAACTAATATAGTCGAGTCGACAAATGTCGTCAATTAATTTCAGTAGTTCAAATGTTAACAATTGAACCTGTTGCCTGCTGCAACTTTGTTTGAATCAAAGTAAGAATCAAGTATGGTCACTTATAATTGTTGTATTTGAATCTGAAAATAAAAGGGTAGATTGTTAGCTGCAATATGAATTGGAAGGCATGTGCATTTGTGCACAACATGTGCATAAAGGCCCTTTTGGATTAAAATAGTTTGACAGCATATGTTGTCAGATTATATTCCTGCTGCCCATGACTGCTTTTAGTTAATAAAATGGGAAAGTTAAGCCTGCCAAGGGAATGTCATGGGGTTAATACTTAAATAGCTAAGTGGAACTGAAAAGAAGATATCACATGGGAGGGGTATCTGATTAGTCTATCAGGCTGTAAAAAGGGTGATGTTAAGGCTTATAAAAGGGAGGCACATTGAGAGATAAAAAAAAAAGAACAGGGAGATAGGGATACAGACAGGGAAATTGTTAACATAGAGAGAGAGTACAAAAACATTTTTGAGAACTAAGTTCTGAAAGACAGAAAACTGGAAAAGAATTCTCTTTGATAACACAGACAGGCAGAATTAGAAATTACATTTTTTGATTTGCTATTTTGATTTCACTAAATCTTGACCTGTTTGTGCAACACTAATTTCTCCCAAATCCCAACTGAGTCTGCTTGATTGTTGTTGTTTTACTCGGGAACTTGGTCTAGTTGGGGTCTTGATCCCACTCCAATTGTTTCGTGAGTTGTTGCTGCTGTTATTCTGTTTCCTGTTGCTGCTGCTATTCTGTGTCCTGCTGCTACTGCTAATTCTGTTTCTTGCTGCTGCTGATTTCCCTATCTTCTTCCTCTTCTCCTTTGCATTTTCAGTATTTCCAGGTACACATCTCGAGTCTCACCTTGGTGTAGCTGATTGTAACATTGAAAAGCATGAATAGAAAGATTTGAAGGAGTTACAATCACCTGTTATTTACTGACTGCCTCTTCATAAATGTTGTTAAGTTGTGTAAATTTTAGTTTATAGCTAATAGAGAATACATTGGTAAGTTTGTACTTAAGTAAAGTTTATGTTAATCTGAAACTGCGGTATTTGATTCGTTTAGTTAGCATACAGGATGTAAATACGATCCATGGAATGTGACACTATTTATACAATTGTTAAACTTAAACTCATTCTTTTAGCATGTTTGAATAGGTAGGGGCAAATGGCTGTTAAATCTAGCCAAATATAATACAGTTTTGAATCATCCAGTTTCGATTTCTTTAGGCAGTTTATAGGACTAGTTTTGAACATCATCAGTAACATCTTTTAATAAGGAACTCTATTAATCCTGTTTAAGCAATTTGATTTAGATTCGACTTAAGGATGTTGTCGGATTAAGTATTGCATTTCATCAATCTCATATGTAATTTCTTTGTTCAACCAAAGCATTTTCGTAAGGTATGACGTCTTTTCACTTTATAAGTAATTAATCAGAAATTGATAGGAGTCCGGTTTAGGCCAAAGCATATACTTCGATTAGCATACATCTTTCTTTCTTCTATTTCTGGAAACAAAATAATAGAAATGTAGTCACTTTAGGATATCCTCTTCTAAAATAATGAGACGAGCCTCGCTAAATAAAAAATGCAAATTGCGGGGCCCTCAACAACTAATCATAATATTTAGAATTCAGGCTAGGCCGTTTAGTGAATCTCATGGCCTTCTCAAAAAATAATAACGCGTTAGACTCTTTAGGCGCGGCTTAATTAAATCATATTCTTAAATTCGGGTGCACATTGATGTGACCCAAATCCAAATCTCAACGAAGTCAAAATGTGTTGACGATCACGGGCGCATTGATTGTGACGTGGTTCGAGATGCATTTTCACGACGTTGCAATTCTATAAAAATAAGTGATAATGATAAAAGCGGTTTAAACTTAATAAAAGCACGTAAGTCATAACATGTATTTAAATCAGATATTTAGCCATTATAACAATTTAAGCGACCGTGCTAGAACCACGGGATTCGAGGGTGCCTAACACCTTCCCTCGGGTCAACAGAATTCCTTACTTAGAATTTCTGGTTCGCAGACTTCATTTGGAAAAGTCGAAAATTTCCTCGATTTGGGATTCAAGATAAACCGGTGACTTGGGACACCAAAAGCCAAACCTTTCCCAAGTGGCGACTCTGAATTAAATAAATAATCCCATTTCGAATATTGTCACTTAAATTGGAAAAACTCCCCTCGCGCATTTAACCCTTCGGGGCGGGGCGCGCAAAAAGGAGGTGTGACAGCTCTGGCGACTCTGCTGGGGAAACATTTACCCAGAACCACTGGTTCAGGGTTCAAGAATTCGAGCTTAGAATAATTGTTATATTTGGCTTTATTATCTGATCTTTATTACATGTTTTTGCATAACGTGCTAAATGTTGTCTTTTACCGCTTTGATATTATCTGAACTGTATATAAACTGTGCCGAAACCCTTCTCTTCTTACCTCCGGGGAGAAGCTCGCTGGTCGAGACTCCCTATTCTGTTAGTGTCAATACCTGAAATAAGAAAGAGGTCGGACAAGTTACAAAGCCGGACGATCTCGCGGGTCCCCGGTACGTAGCCCCCTCCTCGACTCGAGTTGTCCGCTCGGGTACACAGTCTAGAACAAATACCCAGGTTATAAACCTAGTATAACGAAACTTCATGCCGGATCCCTAGTAGGAACGTTTATTTGCATCATGTTGCATTTTACTTAGGGGGCTCAACACAGGGGTTGGGTCCGTCTAGGACAGGCAACCTGAAATGAGAAGACCATCCTGCTGCATTCCTACCTGTTTTGCGCATTTATTTGCTTCAGTTCCGCATGCTGACCGGTTTCTAAAAAAAGAAAAATAGCAGCGTAGAGAGATAATTACTTATTTTGGAAAAATAAAACCAATGTCCAAGTAGTGTCGAAACCTCGCCGGAATTTTTCTAAAAAAAAAGAGAATAAAAACAAATTTGTCTTCTAGTTTGAGTTAGTAAAAAAATAATATAAAAATTTTCTTTTTACCACTTTCAAAATAAAAAAAAAAAGAGAAGGTATTTATTTAAAAGTAAAAAAAAACGGAAAATTCATAATTCAGAAAAATGTTGTTTCTTTCATAGTACCCCTTTTATAAATTCAGACTAATAGTCCCAAATATTTCCTAAAAAAACATATTTTCTTTAGTCTTTATCTCTTTTAAAAAAAAATAAAAAAAATAAAAATACGTATTCTTGATTTCTAGGTTTATTTGATTTTCTCTATTCATGATATTCCCGAACTACGCCGGTTTGATTCTCACCGGATGTGAGATACGTAGGCAGCCCTCGTCGGGTTCAACCCCATTTTGCTAAAATAGCCAAAATCAATAAATAAATAAAAAAAAGAAAAAAAATGTGTCAATTTTTTAAAAAAAAGAGTCATAAAAAAGTCAGGTGATGCTGTTTTGTCATAAATAGCCGAATGTTCCCGAAAAAGGGACGTCGGAAGGCTGACTTTGCATAAACAGCCACCTTTGGGTCTTGCTTAGCATTTTGTCCAGTTGACCCACACAGCCTTAAAATCTTCGCCCCCGAAGTGTTTAAAGGCCGTGTTCAAAACTTGATCCCCTCTGTAAAATATTTTTGAGTCAAGTCATTTTTGTTAAAATCACCTTGATAAATGTGCAGGATGAGCACGATGCAAAATGAACACTTTTCAATAATGACCAAAATCTCTGTCAAGTTACGGCTATGGTGGAATGATCTAGGTGTTGAAGGACAAAATGAGGTCAAGAAATATCTGAAAGGTCTTGTGGGTTTGTTGGAAATCCAACCTCGGGGAGATATCATAAGAGCTTTGGTTACCTACTGGGACCCGGCGCACAATGTTTTCCATTTCTCTGATTTTGAACTCACCCCGACTTTGGAAGAAATGGCCGGATACATCGGGAATACTGAACTTCCCTTGAGGCAAAAATACTTGGTCGCCCCAAGAGTTGTCACGGTACATAGGTTCCTAGATTCATTGAAGATACCTAGAACAGTCCACAACCCGGATCTGGCAGCCGGATTTTGTACTCCATGCTTCATATATGATAGGTACGGTCATGAGGGGGGATTCAATAATCCAATCAACAAACTGTGCAGCAAAGGAGTTCGTCAGAAGTGGGACAAGCACAGACGGGTAGCGTTCATGATGATGTTCCTGGGCCTTCTGGTATTTCCAAGGAAAGACGGAAACATTGATTTGAAGATATCCGGGGTCGTCAGCACTTTACTCACGCAAAGTGACAGTACTCTCGCGCCTATGGTGGTATCTGACATCTTTCGAGCTCTTACAGCTTGTAAAGCTGGGGGAAATTTCTTCGAAGGTTGTAACTTGCTCCTACAGATATGGATGACCGAGCACCTCTGCCATCATTCCGAGATTTTGAGCCATGGTTCCCCGGAAAAGACTTGCATAGAAGAATCTTACACGAGAACCAAAGAGATCAGTTTGCCCAAAGGAGTCCTGGCATGGACCTCGTTCTTTCAAGCTCTTACTGCCAGCCAAATACAATGGACGCTAGGATGGTTGCCTGTTGATGAGATCCTATATATGTCGGCAGCTAAAACTTATTTCTTACTGATGGGGCTTAAGAGCATTCAACCTTACGCACCCTGCCGAGTTTTGAGACAGTTCGGAAGATGCCAGACAGTACCTCATGAGGAAGATCTTAGCACTCAAGCAATTGAGATAAGTCCTAACGGACAATTCCCAGAAGCAAAGATTCGCCAAATCTGGAGTGAGTGTCAATATTTGAAATCAGATACTTGCGTGCGGGATCGAGCCAAAGGAGAGACAGCGCCAGGTTACCTTGCATGGTATAGAAGGGAATTTGAGCATGAAAGGCCGGCTAAGAGACCCCACATCCGGAATTTCACCGAATCATCGCAAAGGCAGTGGGATTGGTTAGCAAAGGAAAGAGGCTATTGCGCCGAAATCAGCAGGTTAAAGCAACAAGTAGAAGGCTTGAAATATGAGCACAACGTGCAAGCTGCTACCAATCTGGGAGAGCGGAACAGGTTAATTCAGGAAAACGAAATGCTCAGAGCCCAGATCAAACAGATAAGGGTGGATGCAGATAAACAGCCAAGGCGTCGATCAGACGAGCAGCTGATAAAAAGGTTAAAAAGTGAAATCAGGGAATGGCAAGATGGTTTGGAGAAATCTGAAAACGTCATAGCGGAGCTCAGGGCACAGTGGGATACAAGAACAGATAAGCATCGCCGATATTTGAATCAATTGGAAGGCGACCACGAGAAAACTGTTGCTAAAATAAAGAGAGAGATGGCTGCACTTGAGATCAAAGCAGCTAATCAGGCCAAGGATTTCCAAATTGAGAGCAGATACTGGTACGACTCAATAGCCCAGATGAAGTTGGAAGTACGACGACTGAAGCATCAGCATATACAGGATACTCAAGTATTCAAGATATGTAGCGATCAGATAAAACGCCTACTCGTAGAGAAGAAGCAAACCAGAGATAGGATCAAGGCCATTGCCCATGCCATCACCAGACGATGTCTACGATGTGAGAACATGTCCAGCGTTACCGTCCTCTCGGCAGTGATGGGTTATGTCAAGCAGACTATGCATGAGCTGGAGCAACTTGAGAGGGATATCACGCCTAGGACCGCGGCGAGGCCGAACGATGCCCCGCGGACACCAATTTTCAAAACCATAATGCACTCATAAGTCAAGCCTGTATCTTAGCATCTTCTGCCTGTTTTTCCATCAGGGTGATTTTTAGTCTATTTTGAGTCTAGGTTTATTTTCAAAGTTTGCTCTTTCTTTTGCAAAATGTAGTTTGTAATAGACCATTTCAACAATAAAGAGGTTGCTTCTTTTACGCTCATTTGTGTTTTTCGAACTACGTAATGATCTGATTCACGTAGGCATCGTGATACGTAGGCAATCCTCATCGGATCCGGTCGCATTTCTTTTACTGCAAAATAAAAAAACATAAAAGAAAAACAAAAAAAAAGAAGAAAAAGAAAAATATAATAAAAAGGGGAAAAACTAATAAAGAGGAAAAATGCCGGAATGACGCATGCTCTCGTAGCAAACATGTAGTAATCCACTTAACTGTATAGGTGCATCATGACCAACGTGAGATTAACTACCTGTTATTCGCTGCAAATTAACCGTGCGTTTGTCATTGAGCATTTTCCCAGGGTTTTTGGAAAGACGGTTGGTTTGGTGAAAGTCTGGCCTCGCACTCATACTTCACGAGGTCAAGGAGAAGTGTTCAACTACCTGTTGTTAGGACCAGAAGCAGTACTCACACTTACTTCACCAGGTCAAAAGGAAGTGTGGAAATGTCTTCAGAAATTCCATTGCAAACAATCCCTGTTTCTGAGGAGAGCTCAATCTCAGCCGTCCTCACACCTGAATCCGCAACTGCGGAGGAAAATAGAATCCTACGGCTCCGCATGTTGGAAATGTTGGACGACTGGAATAATGGGAAAGAACCGCCAAGTGTCGTCCCCGGATTCCCTGAATTATTCTCCAGGTCGAGTGGGACTTCTAATGTCCCCATAAATTATCCTGCTACCCCATTCGGGTACCCAGCCACCTCAGCCTTCTCTGCTGGATCGCCTTCTGAGCCTCATCCCCGAATGTCATCCACTGATGCAAGCATGAACATCTTTACTGCATCGCCTTGCCCGATTACGGCACAGCCTACCACGTACAAGCCAAGCTTTGACTCATCCTCTTTTACATTCCAAGCACCATCGTTCTCAATGGAACCAACTAGGTTCGCTACCAGCACTAATCCTCTACCGCCTCAGTGTAAGCTTGCACCCGGGCAGGATTAGAACCCCAGAATTGCAGAACAAAATGAGATTGCCACGAGAATGAGAAGCCTTGAACAAAGTTTGAAGAATATGCAAGGATTGAGCGGACATAAGAGCGTCTCTTACGCCGACCTGTGCATGTTCCCTCACGTGCACCTGCCAACGGGTTTCAAGACCCCAAAGTTCGAGAAATACGATGGGCACGGTGACCCCATTTCACATCTTAAGAAATACTGCAACCAATTGCGAGGAGCCGGCGGAAAAGAAGAACTGCTAATGGCATATTTTGGGGAAAGTCTAGTAGGGATAGCCTCGGAATGGTATATGGACCAGGAAATGTCCCGATGGCATATATGGGATGATCTCGCCAGAGATTTTGTGAAACAATTCCAGTATAACATCGACATTGCGCCAGACCGAAATTCTCTGTCGAATTTGAAGAAGAAACCTTCAGAAAGCTTCAGAGAATATGCTATTAAGTGGCGTGAACAGGCGTCAAGAGTAAAGCCTCCCATGGATGAAGTGGAAATGGTCACTACCTTTCTCCAGGCTCAAGAGTCTGACTATTTCCAAAACATGATGTCAGCCATGGGTAAGCCATTCGCGGAAGCGATCAAGATTGGAGAGATGGTGGAAAATGGTTTGAAAACAGGTAGGATTCTGAGTCAAGCAGCCATAAGGGCGACCTCCCAGGCCGTCCAAAGCGGGTCCGGAGGAACGACAAGAGGGAAAAAGAAGGAAGAAACGACTATGGCAGCCTCGGAAACAAGGGAGTATCGTCATCCCAGGCCCCGTTTTCCGGAAAGAACCCCACAACACTACTACCCCCACTCAAATTTGGCATATGCTCATCAACCTTATATGGTCATGAATGCCCAACCTTATACCCATCCACCACAACAAGCCAACCGAGGCCCAGCTCCCCCTCCCAGAAATCAGCTTCCTTACCGCAACCACTATAACCCACAACCCCCGCAGAATAACTTCCACCCTCAGGAGCCACCCAGAAGGCGGACTTTCACGCCCATCGGTGAAATATACTCAACTTTGTTCCCAAAGCTGGTCCAGTTGGGTTTCTTGCAACCAATCCCTCAAACAAGGCAAAACCCGACATCACCTTCTTACAAAGCTGGAGTCAGATGCGCCTATCATTCAGGGGCCGAGGGACATGATACAAATGACCGCTGGTCGTTGAAAAGAGTGGTCGAAAATTTGATAGAGCAAGGGAAAATAGTGCTAAGGGACGAGGAGATCCCGAATGTAACTAACAATCCATTACCTACTCACAATAATGGGCCGCTGATCGGAATGATTTGTGAAGACAAAGAGTTCGACCCCGCTCTGAAAGCCATAATTGCCATTGTCGACACGGGGAAGAGGCCCGAAGTAGACCAGAAACTAGAAAAATGGGAGGAGGCCAAAGCTATAAAGAAAGTGCCTGAGAAAAAAGTGGAGAAGAAAGTGGTACCGGTAAAGGGTGGGGTTCTTTACATACCACGAGGTCGAGCTGAGAAGACACAGAACTTCGGAATCAAAAAGACAAAACCTATGTACGTGCAAAAAGGGGCCTATGTAGTCCGGGGGACGATTCAACCACCTCAGCTGAATGAGCCAGTGGTTATCGGACGCGTGCCGCAAAAGCCAATGACCAACCCATCCACAGTGCCGTGGAATTATCAAAAGACATTGGTAATGTACAAAGGCAAAGAGGTCATGGGAGAACTTCCAGAAAATACTTTCATTGGAAGGTATTCAAATACCCAAGAACTGAACGACGCCACACAAAGGCGCTTCCCGCCAAAGAAGCCCGTAAGTGTTGAAGAAGCGGAGGTGTTCTTCCAACAAATGAAAATGCCAGATTACGAAGTGATAGATCAACTGCGAAAGTACCCCGAGCAAGTGTCCATGCTGTCATTGTTAATGAGGTCGACCGAGCATCAAAAGATCTTACTGAAGACTCTGAATGAAGCATATGTGCCAGTTGAAACCTCGGTAGAACAATTAGAGCGGATGACAGAAAGATTCTTCGCCGTCAACCAAATCTCTTTCAGCAAGAACGATCTACCCCCGGAAGGAGCGGCACACAACAAGGCTTTGCATCTAACAGTTAAATGCGAAGACTATTATGTCAAGCGGGTAATGTTGGATGGGGGCTCAGGCGTTGACATTTGCCCGCTCTCCACGCTACAAAGAATGGAAATTGGGACCGGAAGAATCCGACCCAACAATGTCTGCGTAAGGGCTTTCGACGGCATCAAGAGAGATACCATGGGAGAAATAGACCTGTTGTTGGTCATAGGACCAGTCGAATTTCAAGTAACCTTCCAGGTGCTCGACATGGATACATCCTACAATTTTCTCCTTGGCAGACCTTGGATCCATGCGGCAGGAGCCGTGCCTTCCACCCTTCACCAGATGGTGAAGTTCGAGTACGAAGACAGAGAGATCGTGGTCCATGGGGAAGATGAGCATGCTATTTATCGGGACCCATCCATCCCATATCTGGAACCGAGAGAAGGGAGCGAACATACGGTCTATCAAGCTTTTGAGATTGTACTGGCAGAGCAGCACGAAGAGGGAATACCCTGCCCCCAGCCTTTCTTGTCTAACGCCTCGGTTATGGTGGCCAAAGAGATGATCCGGCACGGATTTAGGCCAGGGAAGGGGCTTGGACGAACCCTTCAGGGAATAACAGAACCCATTACCTTGCCAGTCACCAAGAAACCTTTTGGACTAGGTTTCAAACCTACTCCAGCAGACGAAGAGTGGGCAAAGAAAAGGAAAAATGAGGGTTGGAAGTTACCTCGACCACCGCCGGATTTATATGCAATTTTCATCAGGCCAAGGTACGCTAAAGAAGAAGATGATGAGGTCTTCACAACTGAGGAAATCGAGGAGATATGTGGGGCGATGAGAAAGATGCTCTACGAGGTCCACATGGTTCAACCAGGTGAAGGCACAAGCATTGCTGAGTTGATGTACATGGGGCCGAACGCCAAACTTCAAAACTGGGAGGCTACGCCATTCCCGACTAGACGGAAGTCCGGGTAGACCTGTCCTGCCACCTTTCCTGTGTCACAAGTTATCTCCAGGACATAACTTGAACGTTTTCTTCTTTTCAATTGTTGTTTTGAATTCCTAAGTTGTAAACATTGTTGTCTTCCAACTTTCCAAAGAAAAATAAAAAAAAATCATCATTGCTTTCCCATTCTTTCTTTTGTTCTGATTTTTGTTATTTTTCCTTTTATCTTTCTTTTCAGTCATAATAATGCGGCTTTAAATATGACATGCTTGCGGACTTCACGCCCAGATCACAATGAGCTATTTAACTGCGAATTAATGAACCCAGAACCAGAATATGATGCGGAAGAAGCTTTTAGGGAGATAAACCGAGAGTTGGAATATTTCGAGAATAAACCTAAGCCAAATCTGAATGACACTGAACCGGTAAATTTAGGAACCCCGGAAGAAATCCGGGAGACCAAGATAAGCATTCACACGGACAAGAAAACGCGAGAGGCGATAATTCAACTTCTTTTTGAATTTAAAGACGTGTTTGCTTGGTCATATGATGACATGCCGGGACTAGGTGTTGATCTAGTGGTTCATAAATTGCCGATTCATCCTGATTGTCCTCCAGTTCAACAAAAGCAACGAAAGTTCAAAACTGAGGTCAGTGACAAGATTAAAGAGGAGATCACCAAACAACTGAAAACGGGAGTGATTCGGGTAGTCCAATATACAACATGGTTGGCGAATGTGGTTCCAGTACCAAAAAAGGACGGGAAAACTCGGGTATGTGTAGATTACCGAGATCTGAACAGAGCAAGTCCTAAAGATAATTTCCCGCTGCCCAACATCCACATCCTCGTTGATAATTGCGCCAAACACGAGATACAGTCTTTCGTAGATTGTTACGCTGGGTATCATCAGGTATTGATGGATGAAGAGGACGCCGAGAAAACTGCCTTCACCACGCCTTGGGGCACCTACTGTTACCGGGTCATGCCATTTGGTTTGAAGAATGCTGGGGCTACTTACATGAGGGCCATGACTGCCATTTTCCATGACATGATGCATCAGGAAATAGAGGTGTACGTGGACGACGTGATAGTCAAGTCCAGGACACAGGATAATCACATCCAAGACTTGAGGAAATTCTTCGAGAGATTAAGGAAGTATGACTTGAAGCTAAACCCAGCCAAATGCGCTTTCGGAGTTCCGTCGGGCAAACTTTTGGGCTTCATCGTAAGCAGGAGAGGTATCGAGCTAGATCCAACTAAGATAAAATCCATCAGAGATCTGCCTCCCCCGAGAACAAAGAAAGACGTGATGAGTCTGTTGGGCAGGTTGAACTACATCAGTCGGTTTATTGCCCAGCTGACAAGCACGTGTGAGCCCATATTCAAGCTGTTAAGGAAAGATGCGGCGATTAAATGGACAACTGAGTGTCAAGAAGCCTTTGATAAAGTCAAAGAATACCTTTCGAATCCCCCGGTCTTGGTCCCTCCAGAACCGGGAAGGCCACTTTTCTTGTATCTGACAGTCTTGGAGAACTCTTTCGGTTGCGTCCTCGGGCAACACGACGTAACCGGAAAGAAGGAGCAAGCAATCTACTACTTGAGCAAGAAATTCACCGGCTACGAGGCCAAATACACTCTGCTGGAAAGGACATGCTGCGCTCTCACATGGGTTGCTCAAAAGCTGAGACATTATCTCCAAGCCCACACTACGTTCCTCATAAGCAGGTTGGATCCTTTGAAGTATATATTTCAGAAACCAATGCCTACCGGGAGACTGGCTAAATGGCAAATCTTGCTTACGGAATTCGACATAGTCTATGTCAATCGCACGGCAATGAAATCCCAGGCGTTAGCAGATCATTTGGCCAAAAATCCGGTCGATGAGGAATACCAGCCATTGGATACCTACTTTCCAGATGAAGAAGTAAACACCGTAGAAGTGGTCTCGGAGGAAGCTCATGTTTGGAAGATGTTCTTTGATGGAGCCGTGAACGCCAAGGGTGTAGGGATTGGGGCAATTGTGATCTCACCTTCTGGTCAGCATTATCCCGCCACAGCTAGACTTCGTTTCTTTTGCACAAATAATACAGCTGAATATGAAGCCTGCATCATGGGCATGCATATGGCAATCGATCAGGATGTCAAAGACTTACTGATTATGGGAGATTCTGACCTGATTATCCGGCAAGCCCAAGGCGAATGGGAAACTCGGGATGTCAAACTTATCCCTTACCGACAGCATGTGGAGGACCTCAGCAAGCGCTTTACCTCAATAGAGTTCAGGTATATCCCGAGGTGTCACAATGAACTGGCAGATGCACTTGCTACTTTGGCTTCAATGCTACCCTACCCGGGCAACGCCCACGTCGATCCTTTGGAAATCCAAATCAAGGAAAGACACGGTTACTGCAATGTAATCGAGGCAGGATCAAATACGCAGCCGTGGTACCATGACATCAAGAGGTTCCTAAAGACACAAGAATACCCCGAGCACGCTACTGGAGATCAAAAGAGGACCATTAGGCGACATGCAAGTGGTTTCTTTCTAAGCGGTGAATTGTTGTATAAGAGGACCCCGGACCTCAATCTTCTAAGATGTGTCGATATCGAGGAGGCAAGAAAGATCATGCACGAAGTACACGCAGGTGTGTGCGGACCTCACATGAACGGTTATGTCTTAGCAAAGAAAATCCTTCGAGCAGGTTATTACTGGATGACCATGGAAAAGGATTGCTTTAGCTTCGTTCGGAAGTGTCATCAGTGTCAGGTGCACGGTGATTTGATTCATGCACCTCCCACGGAGCTGCATCCCATGTCTGCACCTTGGCCATTTGTCGCCTGGGGCATGGACGTCATTGGACCAATCGAACCGAAGGCTTCGAATGGACACAGGTTTATACTGGTTGCCATCGATTACTTCACAAAATGGGTAGAAGCTGTCACTCTCAAGTCGGTCACTAAAAAAGCTGTAGTGGATTTTGTACACTCAAATCTTATCTGTCGTTTCGGTATTCCTGCGACTATCATTACAGATAACGCAGCAAACTTGAACAGTCACTTGATGGGAGATGTATGCGAGCAATTCAAGATAACGCATAGGAATTCTACTCCTTATCGGCCGAAAGCCAATGGTGCTGTGGAAGCGGCGAACAAAAACATCAAGAAGATTTTGAGGAAAACGATCCAAAGTTCCCGACAGTGGCATGAGCAGTTACCATTTGCATTGTTGGGGTATCGCACTACGGTACGCACATCAGTAGGAGCGACTCCTTATCTTTTGGTTTATGGGACCGAGGCTGTAATACCGGCAGAGGTAGAAATTCCTTCGCTTCGAATCATTGTCGAAGCAGAAATCGAAGACAGCGAGTGGGTCAAGACTCGGTTAGAGAAATTGACTTTGATTGATGAAAAGCGAATGACTGCAATTTGTCACGGACAGTTATACCAACGAAGGATGGCCCGTGCTTACAACAAGAAAGTCCGACCCAGGAATTTCGAAGTAGGTCAGCTGGTACTGAGGCGTATTCTGCCGCATCATGAGGAAGCAAAAGGTAAGTTTGCCCCAAATTGGAAAGGCCCATACATCATAAGGAAGATATTGCCGAGAGGAGCATTGTATTTAGGTGATATCGAAGGAAATGACCCCGACACAGCAGTAAATGCGGATGCAGTCAAGAGATACTACGTCTGAATTATACTCCAGTAATCTTGACGCATTCGAAATGACAAAGGTTTTATTCCCCACTACTCCCCAAACACTACCCAATTCTCTCTACAAACCTTTGAGCCGCTTAAAAAAAAAAAAACATTGATTGAGGCCTGAACTACGTTTGACTTGATTCCGAAAGGATACGTAGGCAGCCTCTCCCTGAGGTTCAGTCACACCAACAATAAAATCCCATTCGCCCTGAAATGGAAACCGGGGCACGTCGAGCAGTTGAGAAGTTAGTATTATCTACCTCTCTTTACCAAGCACAAGCCTTCAAATCAATTACCAAAGATGGTGGGGAACCAATAAACGTCATAAATGGAGACCGGCACACTCTGAATTGAGAGAGATAAAATGAGAGAGTCTCGTCGGTGAAAACCTTCGGGCACCACGAGGCGACTGGAGTAGAGAAACCAAAATGAGAGAGCTTGTTTAGTAAAAACTCACAAAGAGTGCTATCAAGAGATGACAGGAAGAGAAATGAGAGAGGTCAGCAGGCGAAAACCTGCAAAGGGCGTTGTTGGCCGAAACGAATGACTCCACCCCAAGGAGGTCTCGGCAAAGTTCCACCGGTTTGGAATCACAGATCCGTTCTGGTTCAGGGAAACGCAAGTTCATGGAAGGTCAGACGTCCAGTCCAAAGAGCATGTCATGTCATTTAAAGCCAGCGTTATCTTCCTCAGATAAGTCTTTCTCGTCCCAAAAGGGACACTCCCTTCCTGAAATTTGTTTTCTCCTTTCTTTGTTTCTTTTCGAATCCCTTTTATGTTTTAACCCCAAGTTCAGGATACACCGGAGAGGGCAGGTGGCAGGTTTGTTTTCACGGAGTTCCGTTTCATGAAGGAAAACACCCCATTTCGTTGGTACGTCTGTCCAAACTTGATGAATCATGACGTTTGATGGCGTTCGAAGTAAAGAGGAAAAAGAGAAATTTCCCCCAGCAAGTCCGCCTTCGGACGAATCCCCACAGAGTCTCTCCTTGTACAATCCTCCCACAGAGTCTCCCCAATATAAAAATAAAAAAAAAGAAGAAAAAAATCCTGTTGGAATTTCCCCAGCACATCCCCAGCGAGTCCCTTTGTAAAAATTACCCAACAAGCTTACCCCAACAAATCCTAGAAAGTCCGCTTTGAAACAAATACCCAGCATGCCCCATTATACAAAATCTGCACAAAGAATCCACTTTGTAAATATTCCCCCTCAGAGCTTCCTTTTGTACAAATCCCCACCGTATACCTCCAATAAAACCCCCGTTGAGAACCTCCAAGCAAAACGGGACAAAAAAAAAGAGAAAGAGAGAAAATAAAAAGAGCCTTGTGAGGCGAATCATCACGGAATCTGGAAATACAAGCCTGAGTAGTCTAAAAGGTTCCGACATATGAATCAAATCAATGGCGGGACTTCGCAACAGAAATGAAGACGCAACAAAGCAACCGGGAACGATCAAGGTCACCAAACCGACCGTCATTTCCGAACTAACAAATGTTCTTTGTCTGAAAAGTTGAAACAGGTTTAATCCAAGACAACCGTGCAAGAAGCAGGTGTCGCCCAAAGAAGAAGGTACATGGGTACAAGAAACATTTCGGCAATAAGGAGTTCACTCGAAAGGTAAGTTTCCACGAAACTCCCTTTTATCTTCTACTAAAACAAGAAAATTCAAAAAAAAAAAAAAGAGGTCAGTTGTTGTTCTCAAATTTTGCCCCCAGCCATCAGCATTAGGGTTTTAAACCTTAAACTGAATTTTTTCCATTCAGCCAGCATTAGGGTTTTAAACCCTAAACTGAGCTTCTCCTTTCAGCCAGCATTAGGGTTTTAAACCCTAAACTGAGCTTTTTCCTTTCAGCCAGCATTAGGGTTTTAAACCCTAAACTGAGCTTTTCCTTTCAGCCAGCATTAGGATTTTAAACCCTAAACTGAGCTTTTCCATGCAATCAGCATTAGGGTTTTAAACCCTAAACTGAATTTTTCCCTTTAATCAGCATTAGGGTTTTAAACCCCAAACTGATCTCTTTTCCTGTCAGCCAGCATTAGGGTTTTAAACCCTAAACTGAGCTTTTCCAAGCAATCAGCATTAGGGTTTTAAACCTTAAACTGAATTTTTTCCATTCAGCCAGCATTAGGGTTTTAAACCCTAAACTGAGCTTCTCTTTTCAGCCAGCATTAGGGTTTTAAACCCTAAACTGAGCTTTTTCCTTTCAGCCAGCATTAGGGTTTTAAACCCTAAACTGAGCTTTTCCTTTCAGCCAACATTAGGATTTTAAACCCTAAACTGAGCTTTTCCATGCAATCAGTGTTAGGGTTTTAAACCCTAAACTGAATTTTCCCTTTAGTCAGCATTAGGGTTTTAAACCCTAAACTGAACTTTTTTCCCAATCAGCCAGCATTAGGGTTTTAAACCCTAAACTGAGCTTTTCCATGCAATCGACATTAGGGTTTTAAACCCTAATCTGAATTTTTCCTTTAGTCAGCATTAGGGTTTTAAACCCTAAACTGAACTTTTTTCCCATTCAGCCAGCATTAAGGTTTTAAACCCTAAACTGAGCTTTTCCATGCAATCAGCATTAGGGTTTTAAACCCTAAACTGAATTTTCCCTTTAGTCAGCATTAGGGTTTTAAACCCTAAACTGAACTTTTTTCCCATTCAGCCAGCATTAGGGTTTTAAACCCTAAACTGAGCTTTTCCATGCAATCAGCATTAGGGTTTTAAACCCTAAACTGAATTATCCCTTTAGTCAGCATTAGGGTTTTAAACCCTAAACTGAACTTTTTTACCATTCAGCCAGCATTTGGGTTTTAAACCCTAAACTGAGCTTTTCCAAGCAATCAACATTAGGGTTTTAAACCCTAAACTGAATTTTCCCTTTAGTCAGCATTAGGGTTTTAAACCCTAAACTGAACTTTTTTCCCATTCAGTCAGCATTAGGGTTTTAAACCTTAAACTGAATTTTTTCCATTCAGCCAGCATTAGGGTTTTAAACCCTAAACTGAGCTTCTCCTTTCAGCCAGCATTAGGGTTTTAAACCCTAAACTGAGCTTTTTCCTTTCAACCAACATTAGGGTTTTAAAACCTAAACTGAGTTTTTCCTTTCAGCCAGCATTAGGATTTTAAACCCTAAACTGAGCTTTTCCATGCAATCAGCGTTAGGGTTTTAAACCCTAAACTGAATTTTCCCTTTAGTCAGCATTAGGGTTTTAAACCCTAAACTGAACCTTTTTCCCATTCAGCCAGCATTAGGGGTTTTAAACCCTAAACTGAGCTTTTCCATGCAATCAACATTAGGGTTTTAAACCCTAAACTAATTTTCCCTTTAGTCAGCATTAGGGTTTTAAACCCTAAACTGAACTTTTTTCCCATTCAGCCAGCATTAGGGTTTAAAACCCTAAACTGAGCTTTTTCCATTCAGCCAGCATTAGGGTTTTAAACCCTAAACTGAGCTTTTCCTTTCAGCCAGCATTAGGGTTTTAAACCCTAAATTGAGCTTTTTCCTTTTCAGCCAGCATTAGGGTTTTAAACCCTAAACTGAACTTTTTCCATTCAGCCAGCATTAGGGTTTTAAACCCTAAACTGAGCTTCTCCTTTCAGCCAGCATTAGGGTTTTAAACCCTAAATTGAGCTTTTTCCTTTAGCCAGCATTAGGGTTTTAAACCCTAAACTGAGCTTTTCCTTTCAGCCAGCATTAGGGTTTTAAACCCTAAACTGAGCTTTTCCATGCAATCAGCGTTAGGGTTTTAAACCCTAAACTGAATTTTTCCTTTCAGCCAACATTAGGGTTTTAAAAACTAAACTGAGTTTTTCCATTCAGCCAGCATTAGGGTTTTAAACCCTAAAGTGAGCTTTTCCATGCAATCAGCGTTAGGGTTTTAAACCCTAAACTGAATTTTTCCCTTTAATCAGCATTAGGGTTTTAAACCCTAAACTGAACTCTTTTCCTGTCAGCTAGCATTAGGGTTTTAAACCCTAAACTGAGCTTTTCCATGCAATCAGCGTTAGGGTTTTAAACCCTAAACTGAATTTTTCCTTTAGTCAGCATTAGGGTTTTAAACCCTAAACTGAACTTTTTTCCCATTCAGCCAGCATTAGGGTTTTAAACCCTAAACTGAGCTTTTCCATGCAATCAGCATTAGGGTTTTAAACCCTAAACTGAATTTTTCCTTTCAGCCAGCATTAGGGTTTTAAACCCTAAACTGAGCTTTTCCTTTCAGCCAGCATTAGGGTTTTAAACCCTAAACTGAACTTTTTCCATTCAGCCAGCATTAGGGTTTTAAACCCTAAACTGAGCTTCTCCTTTCAGCCAGCATTAGGGTTTTAAACCCTAAATTAAGCTTTTTCCTTTAGCCAGCATTAGGGTTTTAAACCCTAAACTGAGCTTTTCCTTTCAGCCAGCATTAGGGTTTTAAACCCTAAACTGAGCTTTTCCATGCAATCAGCATTAGGGTTTTAAACCCTAAACTGAATTTTTCCTTTAGTCAGCATTAGGGTTTTAAACCCTAAACTGAACTTTTTTCCCATTCAGCCAGCATTAGGGTTTTAAACCCTAAACTGAGCTTTTCCATGCAATCAGCATTAGGGTTTTAAACCCTAAACTGAATTTTCCCTTTAGTCAGCATTAGGGTTTTAAACCCTAAACTGAACTTTTTCCATTCAGCCAGCATTAGGGTTTTAAACCCTAAACTGAGCTTTTCCATGCAGTCAGCATTAGGGTTTTAAACCCTAAACTGAACTTTTTCCATGCAATCAGCATTAGGGTTTTAAACCCTAAACTGAATTTTTCCCTTTAATCAGCATTAGGGTTTTAAACCCTAAACTGAACTCTTTTCCTGTCAGCTAGCATTAGGGTTTTAAACCCTAAACTGAGCTTTTCCATGCAATCAGCGTTAGGGTTTTAAACCCTAAACTGAATTTTTCCTTTAGTCAGCATTAGGGTTTTAAACCCTAAACTGAACTTTTTTCCCATTCAGCCAGCATTAGGGTTTTAAACCCTAAACTGAGCTTTTCCATGCAATCAGCATTAGGGTTTTAAACCCTAAACTGAATTTTTCCTTTAGTCAGCATTAGGATTTTAAACCCTAAACTGAACTTTTTTCCCTTTCAGCGAGCATTAGGGTTTTAAACCCTAAACTGAGCTTTTTCATGCAATCAGCATTAGGGTTTTAAACCCTAAACTGAATTTTTCCCTTTAATCAGCATTAGGGTTTTAAACCCTAAACTGAACTCTTTTCCTGTCAGCTAGCATTAGGGTTTTAAACCCTAAACTGAGCTTTTCCATGCAATCAGCGTTAGGGTTTTAAACCCTAAACTGAATTTTTCCTTTAGTCAGCATTAGGGTTTTAAACCCTAAACTGAACTTTTTTCCCATTCAGCCAGCATTAGGGTTTTAAACCCTAAACTGAGCTTTTCCATGCAATCAGCATTAGGGTTTTAAACCCTAAACTGAATTTTTCCTTTAGTCAGCATTAGGGTTTTAAACCCTAAACTGAACTTTTTTCCCATTCAGCCAGCATTAGGGTTTTAAACCCTAAACTGAGCTTTTCCATGCAATCAGCATTAGGGTTTTAAACCCCAAACTGAATTTTTCCTTTAGTCAGCATTAGGGTTTTAAACCCTAAACTGAACTTCTCCCCAGCTAGTCGGTATTAGGGCTCCAGCCCTGAACTGAGCATTTTTATCTTCCTTCATCAATTTTATGAACTTCCTGGCGAATAATTCACGAAATTTTCCTAGTGAAACTGGGGCAGAAAATTTCGTTCATTTGTTTGTTTTCTCCCGCAGGTCTAACCTCAAGCCACCCGATTCGAAATGACCCACGAGATGAGTCTCAACTCAGAATCAAAGAAGAAAAAAGACAAAAAGAAGATGTCCCGAGAATATCAAAGTAAATGGAAGGCGGATCGACTCCAACATTTGACTAAGGTCCTGAACTCTGTCAGTCGCGTTTCACTCAGTATCCCAAAGATTGAACAAGTCGCCGCAACTCGTAAGCATCAAGATTCGGATCAAAGTCTCCAAGCACAATCAACTAAGACCCAAGATCAAGTCGCAAAAGAATCATAGATAGGAATCTTGTAACTCGCAGTTGACATGCATATAAGTAGTTAGTTCAGTTCCAATTTTCCTTTGGTTGTAATAAGGCGGTCAGTGACGCAGCAGTGGCAACAGCAACAGCAGTAACAGCAAGCATTGCAATCCCATGGTAGTCCCAGCTACCAAAATTTTCCCGAACTACATTGACCTGATTCCTGTTTAGCCCAGGATATGTAGGAAATCTTTGAAGCAAGATTCGGTCAGATCTTTCAAAAACATGCTTCACACGGAGTAGTCCATAGGCAAAAATCGCTCATACACGCTCACTTTATCTTTGCACGAAAACTCTTCGTGTTTCCGAAACAAAGAGGGGCAGCTGTGAGCACGTGATTTTTGTTTTACACGACAATCGCTCCAAAAGAATTAAAAAATAATAACAAATGGTCCTGCTGTACGAATTGGATTTTTACATGGCACTTTGTTAATTATTTATGATTTTTGCCCATTTTTATTAAAACAAAATACAAAAAAATGTGTGTGTCATGTGCTGTTTGAACCGAAATCCGGTTGTTAAATAAAAAAATCATAAATATGTATCTTTGTTCCGTGATTGTTGTTTTATTCGATCTTGCCTGCTTTAAATATTTTGATATATGTGTGCAAATAATTGTATTATGTGTTTATGAAATTTTATTTTTATTTACTTAGGTTTTGTTTTAAAAATAAAATAAAAAAAAATATATAAAAATAATAAAAAAAAGGAGATGCAGAATTGGGTTTAAAACTTGGTTGGGCCTATTTTTATTTTTAATTCAAAGCCCAAACTCAAACCCAAAACCCCATGTGTAACTCGGTCCACACCAGCTGACACCCAGAACGTCCAAATGACGCCGTTTTAATCCAATCTGATCTGGGCCGTTGATCTCAGATTGATCAAAGGCCGAGATCACTTCCCCATAACCCATAAACAAAACCCGACCCATTCCACCCGGACCGACCCAAACCCCTTCAGGTTGAAACGACACCGTTCCCCATCAGCCAAAAGATCTTGACCCTTCATCTCACCCCATCCAACGGCCAAAAATCGATCCCTCACTAACTATATAAGCCTAGAACCTTTACCCTGCCCCCCTATCCAATACCTCGGCCTTCGTCTTCACAGACCCTTCCCCTTCAAACCCTAGCCGCCCCCATCTCCCTTCACCAGAAACCCGGCGGCATGAACGCCGGTGACCTTCACCTTAACACCCTAGAATCCCCTTGCCATCCTGAACATGGATCTGTTAACTACTTAAATCGAATCCCTTCCCACCTTCTCGAATCTTCGTTTGAAGATTTGAGTCAGAACTTTACTTACACCGTTTAACCCCAGTTTCACACCAGACACTCCCCAGACCCCCCTCGTGACCAAACCATGCTTGGTTTGGTCCGAATCTGACCAGGGAAGCATGAATCCCGAATCTAATTTTTGGAACCTTAGGGTTCCTCGTCAATGGTCCGTGTCTTGTTCAAGCCGAAGAGATTAAGGTATAATGGACCTTAATCGAAGTGTTTCTCATCTGAGAAACACTTCGATTAAAGTCCGTTCAGCCTTAAGAAAGGTCTGTTCGAGTCCAAGCTAGGGTCTTTTGATTTTTCGGGTTTTAAGGTGAGTTTTGCTTTCTTTTCTTTATTTGTTTTAGTCCATGAGATTGTTCTAAAGGTTGTTCATGTTTCGTGAAATCGGTGTTTTGAGTTTTATCAACTGTGTCCTGTCCACCTTGCCTGAACCTTTGTTGTTTGATTGAGTTTCTTCTTCTACTTGTTCTGATAATGTGTATGTATGTATTTGTTGTGCAATTGGTTGAATTTCAAATTTGAACTGATTAACTGATTCCTCGGGTACAATTCTGCTTAGTCAATACAATTCGAAGCATGTGTCTTATACTGTTAAATGTCTGATTTTGGTTTCGATTGTATGTGTTATAACTAATATAGTCGAGTCGACAAATGTCGTCAATTAATTTCAGTAGTTCAAATGTTAACAATTGAACCTGTTGCCTGCTGCAACTTTGTTTGAATCAAAGTAAGAATCAAGTATGGTCACTTATAGTTGCTGTATTTGAATCTAAAAATAAAAGGGTAGATTGTTAGCTGCAATATGAATTGGAAGGCATGTGCATTTGTGCACAACATGTGCATAAAGGCCCTTTTGGATTAAAATAGTTTGACAGCATATGTTGTCAGATTATATTTCTGCTGCCCATGACTGCTTTTAGTTAATAAAATGGGAAAGTTAAGCCTGCCAAGGGAATGTCATGGGGTTAATACTTAAATAGCTAAGTGGAACTGAAAAGAAGATAGCACATGGGAGGGGTATCTGATTAGTCTATCAGGCTGTAAAAAGGGTGATGTTAAGGCTTATAAAAGGGAGGCACATTGAGAGATAAAAAAAAAGAACAGGGAGATAGGGATACAGACAGGGAAATTGTTAACATAGAGAGAGAGGACAAAAACATTTTTGAGAACTAAGTTCTGAAAGACAGAAAACTGGAAAAGAATTCTCTTTGATAACACAGACAGGCAGAATTAGAAATTACATTTTTTGATTTGCTGTTTTGATTTCACTAAATCTTGACCTGTTTGTGCAACACTGATTTCTCCCAAATCCCAACTGAGTCTGCTTGGTTGTTGTTGTTTTACTCGGGAACTTGGTCTAGTTGGGGTCTTGATCCCACTCCAATTGTTTCGTGAGTTGTTGCTGCTGCTATTCTGTTTCCTGTTGCTGCTGCTATTCTGTGTCCTGCTGCTACTGCTAATTCTGTTTCTTGCTGCTGCTGATTTCCCTATCTTCTTCCTCTTCTCCTTTGCATTTTCAGTATTTCCAGGTACACATCTCGAGTCTCACATTGGTGTAGCTGATTGTAACATTGAAAAGCATGAATAGAAAGATTTGAAGGAGTTACAATCACCTGTTATTTACTGACTGCCTCTTCATAAATGTTGTTAAGTTGTGTAAATTTTAGTTTATAGCTAATAGAGAATACATTGGTAAGTTTGTACTTAAGTAAAGTTTATGTTAATCTGAAACTGCGGTATTTGATTCGTTTAGTTAGCATACAGGATGTAAATACGATCCATGGAATGTGACACTATTTATACAATTGTTAAACTTAAACTCATTCTTTTAGCATGTTTGAATAGGTAGGGGCAAATGGCTGTTAAATCTAGCCAAATATAATACAGTTTTGAATCATCCAGTTTCGATTTCTTTAGGCAGGTTTATAGGACTAGTTTTGAACATCATCAGTAACATCTTTTAATAAGGAACTCTATTAATCCTGTTTAAGCAATTTGATTTAGATTCGACTTAAGGATGTTGTCGGATTAAGTATTGCATTTCATCAATCTCATATGTAATTTCTTTGTTCAACCAAAGCATTTTCGTAAGGTATGACGTCTTTTCACTTTATAAGTAATTAATCAGAAATTGATAGGAGTCCGGTTTAGGCCAAAGCATATACTTCGATTAGCATACATCTTTCTTTCTTCTATTTCTGGAAACAAAATAATAGAAATGTAGTCACTTTAGGATATCCTCTTCTAAAATAATGAGACGAGCCTCGCTAAATAAAAAATGCAAATTGCGGGGCCCTCAACAACTAATCATAATATTTAGAATTCAGGCTAGGCCGTTTAGTGAATCTCATGGCCTTCTCAAAAAATAATAACGCGTTAGACTCTTTAGGCGCGGCTTAATTAAATTATATTCTTAAATTCGGGTGCACATTGATGTGACCCAAATCCAAATCTCAACGAAGTCAAAATGTGTTGACGATCACGGGCGCATTGATTGTGACGTGGTTCGAGATGCATTTTCACGACGTTGCAATTCTATAAAAATAAGTGATAATGATAAAAGCGGTTTAAACTTAATAAAAGCACGTAAGTCATAACATGTATTTAAATCAGATATTTAGCCATTATAACAATTTAAGCGACCGTGCTAGAACCACGGGATTCGAGGGTGCCTAACACCTTCCCTCGGGTCAACAGAATTCCTTACTTAGAATTTCTGGTTCGCAGACTTCATTTGGAAAAGTCGAAAATTTCCTCGATTTGGGATTCAAGATAAACCGGTGACTTGGGACACCAAAAGCCAAACCTTTCCCAAGTGGCGACTCTGAATTAAATAAATAATCCCATTTCGAATATTGTCACTTAAATTGGAAAAACTCCCCTCGCGCATTTAACCCTTCGGGGCGGGGCGCGCAAAAAGGAGGTGTGACAGCTCTGGCGACTCTGCTGGGGAAATGAACCCAGAACCACTAGTTCAGGGTTCAAGAATTCGAGCTTAGAATAATTGTTATATTTGGCTTTATTATCTGATCTTTATTACATGTTTTTGCATAACATGCTAAATGTTGTCTTTTACCGCTTTGATATTATCTGAACTGTATATAAACTGTGCCGAAACCCTTCTCTTCTTACCTCCGGGGAGAAGCTCGCTGGTCGAGACTCCCTATTCTGTTAGTGTCAATACCTGAAATAAGAAAGAGGTCGGACAAGTTACAAAGCCGGACGATCTCGCGGGTCCCCGGTACGTAGCCCCCTCCTCGACTCGAGTTGTCCGCTCGGGTACACAGTCTAGAACAAATACCCAGGTTATAAACCTAGTATAACGAAACTTCATGCCGGATCCCTAGTAGGAACGTTTATTTGCATCATGTTGCATTTTACTTAGGGGGCTCAACACAGGGGTTGGGTCCGTCTAGGACAGGCAACCTGAAATGAGAAGACCATCCTGCTGCATTCCTACCTGTTTTGCGCATTTATTTGCTTCAGTTCCACATGCTGACCGGTTTCTAAAAAAAGAAAAATAGCAGCGTAGAGAGATAATTACTTATTTTGGAAAAATAAAACCAATGTCCAAGTAGTGTCGAAACCTCGCCGGAATTTTTCTAAAAAAAAGAGAATAAAAACAAATTTGTCTTCTAGTTTGAGTTAGTAAAAAAAATAATATAAAAATTTTCTTTTTACCACTTTCAAAATCAAAAAAAAAAAAAGAGAAGGTATTTATTTAAAAGTAAAAAAAATGGAAAATTAATAATTCAGAAAAATGTTGTTTCTTTCATAGTACCCCTTTTATAAATTCAGACTAATAGTCCCAAATATTTCCTAAAAAAAACATATTTTCTTTAGTCTTTATCTCTTTTCAAAAAAAAAAAATACGTATTCTTGATTTCTAGGTTTATTTGATTTTCTCTATTCATGATATTCCCGAACTACGCCGGTTTGATTCTCATCGAATGTGAGATACGTAGGCAACCCTCGTCGGGTTCAACCCCATTTTGCTAAAATAGCCAAAATCAATAAATAAAAAAAAAGAAAAAAAATGTGTCAATCTTTTTAAAAAAAAGAGTCATAAAAAAGTCAGGTGATGCTGTTTTGTCATAAATAGCCGAATGTTCCCGAAAAAGGGACGCCGGAAGGCTGACTTTGCATAAACAGCCACCTTTGGGTCTTGCTTAGCATTTTGTCCAGTTGACCCACACAGCCTTAAAATCTTCGCCCCCGAACTGTTTAAAGGCCGTGTTCAAAACTTGATCCCCTCTGTAAAATATTTTTTGAGTCAAGTCATTTTTGTTAAAATCACCTTGATAAATGTGCAGGATGAGCACGATGCAAAATGAACACTTTTCAATAATGACCAAAATCCCTGTCAAGTTACGGCTATGGTGGAATGATCTAGGTGTTGAAGGACAAAATGAGGTCAAGAAATATCTGAAAGGTCTGCACCTTGATAAATGTGCAGGATGAGCACGATGCAAAATGAACACTTTTCAATAATGACCAAAATCCCTGTCAAGTTACGGCTATGGTGGAATGATCTAGGTGTTGAAGGACAAAATGAGGTCAAGAAATATCTGAAAGGTCTTGTGGGTTTGTTGGAAATCCAACCTCGGGGAGATATCATAAGAGCTTTGGTTACCTACTGGGACCCGGCGCACAATGTTTTCCATTTCTCTGATTTTGAACTCACCCCGACTTTGGAAGAAATGGCCGGATACATCGGGAATACTGAACTTCCCTTGAGGCAAAAATACTTGGTCGCCCCAAGAGTTGTCACGGTACATAGGTTCCTAGATTCATTGAAGATACCTAGAACAGTCCACAACCCGGATCTGGCAGCCGGATTTTGTACTCCATGCTTCATATATGATAGGTACGGTCATGAGGGGGGATTCAATAATCCAATCAACAAACTGTGCAGCAAAGGAGTTCGTCAGAAGTGGGACAAGCACAGACGGGTAGCGTTCATGATGATGTTCCTGGGCCTTCTGGTATTTCCAAGGAAAGACGGAAACATTGATTTGAAGATATCCGGGGTCGTCAGCACTTTACTCACGCAAAGTGACAGTACTCTCGCGCCTATGGTGGTATCTGACATCTTTCGAGCTCTTACAGCTTGTAAAGCTGGGGGAAATTTCTTCGAAGGTTGTAACTTGCTCCTACAGATATGGATGACCGAGCACCTCTGCCATCATTCCGAGATTTTGAGCCATGGTTCCCCGGAAAAGACTTGCATAGAAGAATCTTACACGAGAACCAAAGAGATCAGTTTGCCCAAAGGAGTCCTGGCATGGACCTCGTTCTTTCAAGCTCTTACTGCCAGCCAAATACAATGGACGCTAGGATGGTTGCCTGTTGATGAGATCCTATATATGTCGGCAGCTAAAACTTATTTCTTACTGATGGGGCTTAAGAGCATTCAACCTTACGCACCCTGCCGAGTTTTGAGACAGTTCGGAAGATGCCAGACAGTACCTCATGAGGAAGATCTTAGCACTCAAGCAATTGAGATAAGTCCTAACGGACAATTCCCAGAAGCAAAGATTCGCCAAATCTGGAGTGAGTGTCAATATTTGAAATCAGATACTTGCGTGCGGGATCGAGCCAAAGGAGAGACAGCGCCAGGTTACCTTGCATGGTATAGAAGGGAATTTGAGCATGAAAGGCCGGCTAAGAGACCCCACATCCGGAATTTCACCGAATCATCGCAAAGGCAGTGGGATTGGTTAGCAAAGGAAAGAGGCTATTGCGCCGAAATCAGCAGGTTAAAGCAACAAGTAGAAGGCTTGAAATATGAGCACAACGTGCAAGCTGCTACCAATCTGGGAGAGCGGAACAGGTTAATTCAGGAAAACGAAATGCTCAGAGCCCAGATCAAACAGATAAGGGTGGATGCAGATAAACAGCCAAGGCGTCGATCAGACGAGCAGCTGATAAAAAGGTTAAAAAGTGAAATCAGGGAATGGCAAGATGGTTTGGAGAAATCTGAAAACGTCATAGCGGAGCTCAGGGCACAGTGGGATACAAGAACAGATAAGCATCGCCGATATTTGAATCAATTGGAAGGCGACCACGAGAAAACTGTTGCTAAAATAAAGAGAGAGATGGCTGCACTTGAGATCAAAGCAGCTAATCAGGCCAAGGATTTCCAAATTGAGAGCAGATACTGGTACGACTCAATAGCCCAGATGAAGTTGGAAGTACGGCGACTGAAGCATCAGCATATACAGGATACTCAAGTATTCAAGATATGTAGCGATCAGATAAAACGCCTACTCGTAGAGAAGAAGCAAACCAGAGATAGGATCAAGGCCATTGCCCATGCCATCACCAGACGATGTCTACGATGTGAGAACATGTCCAGCGTTACCGTCCTCTCGGCAGTGATGGGTTATGTCAAGCAGACTATGCATGAGCTGGAGCAACTTGAGAGGGATATCACGCCTAGGACCGCGGCGAGGCCGAACGATGCCCCGCGGACACCAATTTTCAAAACCATAATGCACTCATAAGTCAAGCCTGTATCTTAGCATCTTCTGCCTGTTTTTCCATCAGGGTGATTTTTAGTCTATTTTGAGTCTAGGTTTATTTTCAAAGTTTGCTCTTTCTTTTGCAAAATGTAGTTTGTAATAGACCATTTCAACAATAAAGAGGTTGTTTCTTTTACGCTCATTTGTGTTTTTCGAACTACGTAATGATCTGATTCACGTAGGCATCGTGATACGTAGGCAATCCTCATCGGATCCGGTCGCATTTCTTTTACTGCAAAATAAAAAAAAACATAAAAGAAAAACAAAAAAAGAAGAAAAAGAAAAATATAATAAAAAGGGGAAAAACTAATAAAGAGGAAAAATGCCGGAATGACGCATGCTCTCGTAGCAAACATGTAGTAATCCACTTAACTGTATAGGTGCATCATGACCAACGTGAGATCAACTACCTGTTATTCGCTGCAAATTAACCGTGCGTTTGTCGTTGAGTATCCAGGGTTTTGAAAAGACGGTTGGTTTGGTGAAAGTCTGGCCTCGCACTCATACTTCACGAGGTCAAGGAGAAGTGTTCAACTACCTGTTGTTAGGACCAGAAGCAGTACTCACACTTACTTCACCAGGTCAAAAGGAAGTGTGGAAATGTCTTCAGAAATTCCATTGCAAACAATCCCTGTTTCTGAGGAGAGCTCAATCTCAGCCGTCCTCACACCTGAATTCGCAACTGCGGAGGAAAATAGAATCCTACGGCTCCGCATGTTGGAAATGTTGGACGACTGGAATAATGGGAAAGAGCCGCCAAGTGTCGTCCCCGGATTCCCTGAATTATTCTCCAGGTCAAGTGGGACTTCTAATGTCCCCATAAATTATCCTGCTACCCCATTCGGGTACCCAGCCACCTCAGCCTTCTCTGCTGGATCGCCTTCTGAGCCTCATCCCCGAATGTCATCCACTGATGCAAGCATGAACATCTTTACTGCATCGCCTTGCCCGATTACGGCACAGCCTACCACGTACAAGCCAAGCTTTGACTCATCCTCTTTTACATTCCAAGCACCATCGTTCTCAATGGAACCAACTAGGTTCGCTACCAGCACTAATCCTCTACCGCCTCAGTGCGAGCTTGCACCCGGGCAGGATCAGAACCCCAGAATTGCAGAACAAAATGAGATTGCCAAGAGAATGAGAAGCCTTGAACAAAGTTTGAAGAATATGCAAGGATTGAGCGGACAGAAGAGCGTCTCTTACGCCGACCTGTGCATGTTCCCTCACGTGCACCTGCCAACGGGTTTCAAGACCCCAAAGTTCGAGAAATACGATGGGCACGGTGACCCCATTGCACATCTTAAGAAATACTGCAACCAATTGCGAGGAGCCGGCGGAAAAGAAGAACTGCTAATGGCATATTTTGGGGAAAGTCTAGTAGGGATAGCCTCAGAATGGTATATGGACCAGGAAATGTCCCGATGGCATATATGGGATGATCTCGCCAGAGATTTTGTGAAACAATTCCAGTATAACATCGACATTGCGCCAGACCGAAATTCTCTGTCGAATTTGAAGAAGAAACCTTCAGAAAGCTTCAGAGAATATGCTATTAAGTGGCGTGAACAGGCGTCAAGAGTAAAGCCTCCCATGGATGAAGTGGAAATGGTCACTACCTTTCTCCAGGCTCAAGAGTCTGACTATTTCCAAAACATGATGTCAGCCATGGGTAAGCCATTCGCGGAAGCGATCAAGATTGGAGAGATGGTGGAAAATGGTTTGAAAACAGGTAGGATTCTGAGTCAAGCAGCCATAAGGGCGACCTCCCAGGCCGTCCAAAGCGGGTCCGGAGGAACGACAAGAGGGGAAAAGAAGGAAGAAACGACTATGGCAGCCTCGGAAACAAGGGAGTATCGTCATCCCAGGCCCCGTTTTCCGGAAAGAACCCCACAACACTACTACCCCCACTCAAATTTGGCATATGCTCATCAACCTTATATGGTCATAAATGCCCAACCTTATACCCATCCACCACAACAAGCCAACCGAGGCCCAGCTCCACCTCCCAGAAATCAGCTTCCTTACCGCAACCACTATAACCCACAACCCCCGCAGAATAACTTCCGCCCTCAGGAGCCACCCAGAAGGCGGACTTTCACGCCCATCGGTGAACCATACTCAACTTTGTTCCCAAAGCTGGTCCAGTTGGGTTTCTTGCAACCAATCCCTCAAACAAGGCAAAACCCGACATCACCTTCTTACAAAGCTGGAGTCAGATGCGCCTACCATTCAGGGGCCGAGGGACATGATACAAATGACTGCTGGTCGTTGAAAAGAGTGGTTGAAATTTGATAGAGCAAGGGAAAATAGTGCTAAGGGACAAGGAGATCCCGAATGTAACTAACAATCCATTACCTGCTCACAATAATGGGCCGCTGATCGGAATGATTTGTGAAGACAAAGAGTTCGACCCCGCTCTGAAAGCCATAATTGCCATTGTCGACACGGGGAAGAGGCCCGAAGTAGACCAGAAACCAGAAAAAGGGGAGGAGGCCAAAGCTATAAAGAAAGTGCCTGAGAAGAAGGTGGAGAAGAAAGTGGTACCGGTAAAGGGTGGGGTTCTTTACATACCACGAGGTCGAGCTGAGAAGACGCAGAACTTCGGAATCAAAAAGACAAAACCTATGTACGTGCCGAAAGGGGCCTATGTAGTCCGGGGGACGATTCAACCACCTCGGCTGAATGAGCCAGTGGTTATCGGACGCGTGCCGCAAAAGCCAATGACCAACCCATCCACAGTGCCGTGGAATTATCAAAAGACATTGGTAATGTACAAAGGCAAAGAGGTCATGGGAGAACTTCCAGAAAATACTTTCATTGGAAGGTATTCAAATACCCAAGAACTGAACGACGCCACACAAAGGCGCTTCCCGCCAAAGAATCCCGTAAGTGTTGAAGAAGCGGAGGTGTTCTTCCAACAAATGAAAATGCCAGATTACGAAGTGATAGATCAACTGCGAAAGTACCCCGAGCAAGTGTCCATGCTGTCATTGTTAATGAGGTCGACCGAGCATCAAAAGATCTTACTGAAGACTCTGAATGAAGCATATGTGCCAGTTGAAACCTCGGTAGAACAATTAGAGCGGATGACAGAAAGATTCTTCGCCGTCAACCAAATCTCTTTCAGCAAGAACGATCTACCCCCGGAAGGAGCGGCACACAACAAGGCTTTGCATCTAACAGTTAAATGCGAAGACTATTATGTCAAGCGGGTAATGTTGGATGGGGGCTCAGGCGTTGACATTTGCCCGCTCTCCACGCTACAAAGAATGGAAATTGGGACCGGAAGAATCCGACCCAACAATGTCTGCGTAAGGGCTTTCGACGGCATCAAGAGAGATACCATGGGAGAAATAGACCTGTTGTTGGTCATAGGACCAGTCGAATTTCAAGTAACCTTCCAGGTGCTCGACATGGATACATCCTACAATTTTCTCCTTGGCAGACCTTGGATCCATGCGGCAGGAGCCGTGCCTTCCACCCTTCACCAGATGGTGAAGTTCGAGTACGAAGACAGAGAGATCGTGGTCCATGGGGAAGATGAGCATGCTATTTATCGGGACCCATCCATCCCATATCTGGAACCGAGAGAAGGGAGCGAACATACGGTCTATCAAGCTTTTGAGATTGTACTGGCAGAGCAGCACGAAGAGGGAATACCCTGCCCCCAGCCTTTCTTGTCTAACGCCTCGGTTATGGTGGCCAAAGAGATGATCCGGCACGGATTTAGGCCAGGGAAGGGGCTTGGACGAACCCTTCAGGGAATAACAGAACCCATTACCTTGCCAGTCACCAAGAAACCTTTTGGACTAGGTTTCAAACCTACTCCAGCAGACGAAGAGTGGGCAAAGAAAAGGAAAAATGAGGGTTGGAAGTTACCTCGACCACTGCCGGATTTATATGCAACTTTCATTAGGCCAAGGTACGCTAAAGAAGAAGATTATGAGGTCTTCACAGCTGAGGAAATCGAGGAGATATGTGGGGCGATGAGAAAGATGCTCTACGAGGTCCACATGGTTCAACCAGGTGAAGGCACAAGCATTGCTGAGATGATGTACATGGGGCCGAACGCCAAACTTCAAAACTGGGAGGCTACGCCATTCCCGACTAGACGGAAGTCCGGGTAGACCTGTCCTGCCACCTTTCCTGTGTCACAAGTTATCTCCAGGACATAACTTGAACGTTTTCTTCTTTTCAATTGTTGTTTTGAATTCCTAAGTTGTAAACATTGTTGTCTTCCAACTTTCCAAAGAAAAATAAAAATAAAAATCATCATTGCTTTCCCATTCTTTCTTTTGTTCTGATTTTTGTTATTTTTCCTTTTATCTTTCTTTTCAGTCATAATAATGCGGCTTTAAATATGACATGCTTGCGGACTTCACGCCCAGATCACAATGAGCTATTTAACTGCGAATTAATGAACCCAGAACCAGAATATGATGCGGAAGAAGCTTTTAGGGAGATAAACCGAGAGTTGGAATATTTCGAGAATAAACCTAAGCCAAATCTGAATGACACTGAACCGGTAAATTTAGGAACCCCGGAAGAAATCCGGGAGACCAAGATAAGCATTCACACGGACAAGAAAACGCGAGAGGCGATAATTCAACTTCTTTTTGAATTTAAAGACGTGTTTGCTTGGTCATATGATGACATGCCGGGACTAGGTGTTGATCTAGTGGTTCATAAATTGCCGATTCATCCTGATTGTCCTCCAGTTCAACAAAAGCAACGAAAGTTCAAAACTGAGGTCAGTGACAAGATTAAAGAGGAGATCACCAAACAACTGAAAACGGGAGTGATTCGGGTAGTCCAATATACAACATGGTTGGCGAATGTGGTTCCAGTACCAAAAAAGGACGGGAAAACTCGGGTATGTGTAGATTACCGAGATCTGAACAGAGCAAGTCCTAAAGATAATTTCCCGCTGCCCAACATCCACATCCTCGTTGATAATTGCGCCAAACACGAGATACAGTCTTTCGTAGATTGTTACGCTGGGTATCATCAGGTATTGATGGATGAAGAGGACGCCGAGAAAACTGCCTTCACCACGCCTTGGGGCACCTACTGTTACCGGGTCATGCCATTTGGTTTGAAGAATGCTGGGGCTACTTACATGAGGGCCATGACTGCCATTTTCCATGACATGATGCATCAGGAAATAGAGGTGTACGTGGACGACGTGATAGTCAAGTCCAGGACACAGGATAATCACATCCAAGACTTGAGGAAATTCTTCGAGAGATTAAGGAAGTATGACTTGAAGCTAAACCCAGCCAAATGCGCTTTCGGAGTTCCGTCGGGCAAACTTTTGGGCTTCATCGTAAGCAGGAGAGGTATCGAGCTAGATCCAACTAAGATAAAATCCATCAGAGATCTGCCTCCCCCGAGAACAAAGAAAGACGTGATGAGTCTGTTGGGCAGGTTGAACTACATCAGTCGGTTTATTGCCCAGCTGACAAGCACGTGTGAGCCCATATTCAAGCTGTTAAGGAAAGATGCGGCGATTAAATGGACAACTGAGTGTCAAGAAGCCTTTGATAAAGTCAAAGAATACCTTTCGAATCCCCCGGTCTTGGTCCCTCCAGAACCGGGAAGGCCACTTTTCTTGTATCTGACAGTCTTGGAGAACTCTTTCGGTTGCGTCCTCGGGCAACACGACGTAACCGGAAAGAAGGAGCAAGCAATCTACTACTTGAGCAAGAAATTCACCGGCTACGAGGCCAAATACACTCTGCTGGAAAGGACATGTTGCGCTCTCACATGGGTTGCTCAAAAGCTGAGACATTATCTCCAAGCCCACACTACGTTCCTCATAAGCAGGTTGGATCCTTTGAAGTATATATTTCAGAAACCAATGCCTACCGGGAGACTGGCTAAATGGCAAATCTTGCTTACGGAATTCGACATAGTCTATGTCACTCGCACGGCAATGAAAGCCCAGGCGTTAGAAGATCATTTGGCCAAAAATCCGGTCGATGAGGAATACCAGCCATTGGATACCTACTTTCCAGATGAAGAAGTAAACACCGTAGAAGTGGTCTCGGAGGAAGCTCATGTTTGGAAGATGTTCTTTGATGGAGCCGTGAACGCCAAGGGTGTAGGGATTGGGGCAATTGTGATCTCACCTTCTGGTCAGCATTATCCCGCCACAGCTAGACTTCGTTTCTTTTGCACAAATAATATAGCTGAATATGAAGCCTGCATCATGGGCATGCATATGGCAATCGATCAGGATGTCAAAGACTTACTGATTATGGGAGATTCTGACCTGATTATCCGGCAAGCCCAAGGCGAATGGGAAACTCGGGATGTCAAACTTATCCCTTACCGACAGCATGTGGAGGACCTCAGCAAGCGCTTTACCTCAATAGAGTTCAGGTATATCCCGAGGTGTCACAATGAACTGGCAGATGCACTTGCTACTTTGGCTTCAATGCTACCCTACCCGGGCAACGCCCACGTCGATCCTTTGGAAATCCAAATCAAGGAAAGACACGGTTACTGCAATGTAATCGAGGCAGGATCAAATACGCAGCCGTGGTACCATGACATCAAGAGGTTCCTAAAGACACAAGAATACCCCGAGCACGCTACTGGAGATCAAAAGAGGACCATTAGGCGACATGCAAGTGGTTTCTTTCTAAGCGGTGAATTGTTGTATAAGAGGACCCCGGACCTCAATCTTCTAAGATGTGTCGATATCGAGGAGGCAAGAAAGATCATGCACGAAGTACACGCAGGTGTGTGCGGACCTCACATGAACGGTTATGTCTTAGCAAAGAAAATCCTTCGAGCAGGTTATTACTGGATGACCATGGAAAAGGATTGCTTTAGCTTCGTTCGGAAGTGTCATCAGTGTCAGGTGCACGGTGATTTGATTCATGCACCTCCCACGGAGCTGCATCCCATGTCTGCACCTTGGCCATTTGTCGCCTGGGGCATGGACGTCATTGGACCAATCGAACCGAAGGCTTCGAATGGACACAGGTTTATACTGGTTGCCATCGATTACTTCACAAAATGGGTAGAAGCTGTCACTCTCAAGTCGGTCACTAAAAAAGCTGTAGTGGATTTTGTACACTCAAATCTTATCTGTCGTTTCGGTATTCCTGCGACTATCATTACAGATAACGCAGCAAACTTGAACAGTCACTTGATGGGAGATGTATGCGAGCAATTCAAGATAACGCATAGGAATTCTACTCCTTATCGGCCGAAAGCCAATGGTGCTGTGGAAGCGGCGAACAAAAACATCAAGAAGATTTTGAGGAAAACGATCCAAAGTTCCCGACAGTGGCATGAGCAGTTACCATTTGCATTGTTGGGGTATCGCACTACGGTACGCACATCAGTAGGAGCGACTCCTTATCTTTTGGTTTATGGGACCGAGGCTGTAATACCGGCAGAGGTAGAAATTCCTTCGCTTCGAATCATTGTCGAAGCAGAAATCGAAGACAGCGAGTGGGTCAAGGCTCGACTGGAGCAATTGACTTTGATTGATGAAAAGCGAATGACCGCAGTTTGTCACGGACAGTTATACCAACGAAGGATGGCCCGTGCTTACAACAAGAAAGTCCGACCCAGGAATTTCGAAGTAGGTCAGCTGGTACTGAGGCGTATTCTGCCGCATCATGAGGAAGCAAAAGGTAAGTTTGCCCCAAATTGGAAAGGCCCATACATCATAAGGAAGATATTGCCGAGAGGAGCATTGTATTTAGGTGATATCAAAGGAAATGACCCCGACACAGCAGTAAATGCGGATGCAGTCAAGAGATACTACGTCTGAATTATACTCCAGTAATCTTGACGCATTCGAAATGACAAAGGTTTTATTCCCCACTACTCCCCAAACACTACCCAATTCTCTCTACAAACCTTTGAGTCGCTTAAAAAAAAACATTGATTGAGGCCTGAACTACGTTTCACTTGATTCCGAAAGGATACGTAGGCAGCCTCTCCCTGAGGTTCAGTCACACCAACAATAAAATCCCATTCGCCCTGAAATGGAAACCGGGGCACGTCGAGCAGTTGAGAAGTTAGTATTATCTACCTCTCTTTACCAAGCACAAGCCTTCAAATCAACTACCAAAGATGGTGGGGAACCAATAAGCGTCACAAATGGAGACCGGCACACTCTGAATTGAGAGAGATAAAATGAGAGAGTCTCGTCGGTGAAAACCTTCGGGCACCACGAGGCGACTGGAGTAGAGAAACCAAAATGAGAGAGCTTGTTTAGTAAAAACTCACAAAGAGTGATATCAAGCGATGACAGGAAGAGAAATGAGAGAGGTCAGCCGGCGAAAACCCGCAAAGGGCGCTGTTGGCCGAAAAGAATGACTCCACCCCAAGGAGGTCTCGGCAAAGTTCCACCGGTTTGGAATCACAGATCCGTTCTGGTTCAGGGAAACGCAAGTTCATGGAAGGTCAGGCGTCCAGTCCAAAGAGCATGTCATGTCATTTAAAGTTAGCGTTATCTTCCTCAGATAAGTCTTTCTCGTCCCAAAAGGGACACTCCCTTCCTGAAATTTGTATTCTCCTTTCTTTGTTTCTTTTCGAATCTCTTTTATGTTTTCCATGCAATCAGCGTTAGGGTTTTAAACCCTAAACTGATTTTTCCCTTTAGTCAGCATTAGGGTTTTAAACCCTAAACTGAACTTTTTCCCATTCAGCCAGCATTAGGGTTTTAAACCCTAAACTGAGCTTTTCCATGCAATCGGCATTAGGGTTTTAAACCCTAAACTGAATTTTCCCTTTAGTCAGCATTAGGGTTTTAAACCCTAAACTGATCTTTTTTCCCATTCAGCCAGCATTAGGGTTTTAAACCTTAAACTGAGCTTTTCCATGCAATCAGCATTAGGGTTTTAAACCCTAAACTGAATTTTTCCTTTAGTCAGCATTAGGGTTTTAAACCCTAAACTGAACTTTTTTCCCATTCAGCCAGCATTAGGGTTTTAAACCCTAAACTGAGCTTTTCCATGCAATCAGCATTAGGGTTTTAAACCCTAAACTGAATTTTCCCTTTAGTCAGCATTAGGGTTTTAAACCCTAAACTGAACTTTTTTCCCATTCAGCCAGCATTAGGGTTTTAAACCCTAGACTGAGCTTTTCCATGCAATCAACATTAGGGTTTTAAACCCTAGACTGAGCTTTTCCATGCAATCAACATTAGGGTTTTAAACCCTAAACTGAATTTTCCCTTTAGTCAGCATTAGGGTTTTAAACCCTAAACTGAATTTTTTTCCCATTCAGTCAGCATTAGGGTTTTAAACCTTAAACTGAATTTTTTCCATTCAGCCAACATTAGGGTTTTAAACCCTAAACTGAGCTTCTCCTTTCAGCCAGCATTAGGGTTTTAAACCCTAAACTGAGCTTTTTCCTTTCAGCCAGCATTAGGATTTTAAACCCTAAACTGAGCTTTTCCATGCAATCAGCGTTAGGGTTTTAAACCCTAAACTGAATTTTCCCTTTAGTCAGCATTAGGGTTTTAAACCCTAAACTGAACCTTTTTCCCCTTCAGCCAGCATTAGGGTTTTAAACCCTAAACTGAGCTTTTCCATGCAATCAGCATTAGGGTTTTAAACCCTAAACTGAATTTTCCCTTTAGTCAGCATTAGGGTTTTAAACCCTAAACTGAACTTTTTCCATTCAGCCAGCATTAGGGTTTTAAACCCTAAACTGAGCTTTTTCCATTCAGCCAGCATTAGAGTTTTAAACCCTAAATTGAGCTTTTTCCTTTCAGCCAGCATTAGGGTTTTAAACCCTAAACTGAACTTTTTCCATTCAGCCAGCATTAGGGTTTTAAACCCTAAACTGAGCTTCTCCTTTCAGCCAGCATTAGGGTTTTAAACCCTAAATTGAGCTTTTTCCTTTTAGCCAGCATTAGGGTTTTAAACCCTAAACTGAGCTTTTCCTTTCAGCCAGCATTAGGGTTTTAAACCCTAAACTGAGCTTTTCCATGCAATCAGCGTTAGGGTTTTAAACCCTAAACTGAATTTTACCTTTAGTCAGCATTAGGGTTTTAAACCCTAAACTGAACTTTTTTCCCATTCAGCCAGCATTAGGGTTTTAAACCCTAAACTGAGCTTTTCGATGCAATCAGCATTAGGGTTTTAAACCCTAAACTGAATTTTTCCTTTAGTCAGCATTAAGGTTTTAAACCCTAAACTGAACTTTTTTCCTATTCAGTCAGCATTAGGGTTTTAAACCCTAAACTGAACTTTTTCCATTCAGCTAGCATTAGGGTTTTAAACCCTAAAGTGAGCTTTTCCATGCAATCAGCATTAGGGTTTTAAACCCTAAACTGAATTTTTCCCTTTAATCAGCATTAGGGTTTTAAACCCTAAACTGAACTCTTTTCCTGTCAGCTAGCATTAGGGTTCTAAACCCTAAACTGAGCTTTTCCATGCAATCAGCGTTAGGTTTTAAACCCTAAACTGAATTTTTCCTTTAGTCAGCATTAGGGTTTTAAACCCTAAACTGAACTTTTTTCCCATTCAGCCAGCATTAGGGTTTTAAACCCTAAACTGAGCTTTTCCATGCAATCAGCATTAGGGTTTTAAACCCTAAACTGAATTTTTCCTTTAGTCAGCATTAGGATTTTAAACCCTAAACTGAACTTTTTTCCCATTCAGCCAGCATTAGGGTTTTAAACCCTAAACTGAGCTTTTCCATGCAATCAGCATTAGGGTTTTAAACCCCAAACTGAATTTTTCCTTTAGTCAGCATTAGGGTTTTAAACCCTAAACTGAACTTCTCCCCAGCTAGTCGGTATTAGGGCTCCAGCCCTGAACTGAGCATTTTTATCTTCCTTCATCAATTTTATGAACTTCCTGGCGAATAATTCACGAAATTTTCCTAGTGAAACTGGGGCAGAAAATTTCGTTCGTTTGTTTGTTTTCTCCCGCAGGTCTAACCTCGAGCCACCCGATTCGAAATGACCCACGAGATGAGTTTCAACTCAGAATCAAAGAAGAAAAAAGACAAAAAGAAGATGTCCCGAGAATATCAAAGTAAATGGAAGGCGGATCGACTCCAACATTTGACTAAGGTCCTGAACTCTGCCAGTCGCGTTTCACTCAGTATCCCAAAGATTGAACAAGTCGCCGCAACTCGTAAGCATCAAGATTCGGATCAAAGTCTCCAAGCACAATCAACTAAGACCCAAGATCAAGTCGCAAAAGAATCATAGATAGGAATCTTGTAACTCGCAGTTGACATGCATATAAGTAGTTAGTTCAGTTCCAATTTTCCTTTGGTTGTAATAAGGCGGTCAGTGACGCAGCAGTGGCAACAGCAACAGCAGTAACAGCAAGCATTGCAATCCCATGGTAGTCCCAGCTACCAAAATTTTCCCGAACTACATTGACCTGATTCCTGTTTAGCCCAGGATATGTAGGAAATCTTTGAAGCAAGATTCGGTCAGATCTTTCAAAAACATGCTTCACACGGAGTAGTCCATAGGCAAAAATTGCTCATACACGCTCACTTTATCTTTGCACGAAAACTCTTCGTGTTTCCAAACAAAGAGGGGCAGCTGTGAGCACGTGATTTTTGTTTTACACGACAATCGCTCCAAAAGAATTAAAAAATAATAACAAATGGTCCAGCTGTACGAATTGGATTTTTACATGGCACTTTGTTAATTATTTATGATTTTTGCCCATTTTTATTAAAACAAAATACAAAAAAATGTGTGTGTCATGTGCTGTTTGAACCGAAATCCGGTTGTTAAATAAAAAAATCATAAATATGCATCTTTGTTCCGTGATTGTTGTTTTGTTCGATCTTGCCTACTTTAAATATTTTGATATATGTGTGCAAATAATTGTATTAAGTGTTTATGAAATTTTATTTTTATTTACTTAGGTTTTGTTTTAAAAATAAAATAAAAAATATATATATAAAAATAAATAAAAAAAAGGAGATGCAGAATTCGGTTTAAAACTCGGTTGGGCCTATTTTTATTTTTAATTCAAAGCCCAAACTCAAACCCAAAACCCCATGTGTAACCCGATCCACACCAGCTGACACCCAGAACGTCCAAACGACGCCGTTTTAATCCAATCTGATCTAGGCCGTTGATCTCAGATTGATCAAAGGCCGGTATCACTTCCCCATAACCCATAAACAAAACCCGACCCATTCCACCCGGACCGACCCAAACCCCTTCAGGTTGAAACGACACCGTTCCCCATCAGCCAAAAGATCTTGGCCCTTCATCTCACCCCATCCAACGGCCAAAAATCGATCCCTCACTAACTATATAAGCCTAGAACCTTTACCCTACCCCCCCTATCCAATACCCCGGCCTTCGTCTTCACAGACCCTTCCCCTTCAAACCCTAGCCGCCCCCATCTCCCTTCACTAGAAACCCGGCGGCATGAACGTCGGTGACCTTCACCTTAACACCCTAGAATCCCCTTGCCATCCTGAACATGGATCTGTTAACTACTTAACTCGAATCCCTTCCCACCTTCTCGAATCTTCGTTTGAAGATTTGAGTCGGAACTTGACTTACACCGTTTAACCCCAGTTTCACACCAGACACTCCCCAGACCCCCTCGTGACCAAACCATGCTTGGTTTGGTCCGAATCTGACCAGGGAAGCATGAATCCCGAATCTAATTTTTGGAACCTTAGGGTTCCTCGTCAATGGTCCGTGTCTTGTTCTAGCCGAAGAGATTAAGGTCTAATGGACCTTAATCGAAGTGTTTCTCATCTGAGAAACACTTCGATTAAAGTCCGTTCAGCCTTAAGAAAGGTTTGTTCGAGTCCAAGCTAGGGTCTTTTGATTTTTCGGGTTTTAAGGTGAGTTTTGCTTTCTTTTCTTTATTTGTTTTAGTCCATGAGATTGTTCTAAAGGTTGTTCATGTTTCGTGAAATCGGTGTTTTGAGTTTTATCAACTGTGTCCTGTCCACCTTGCCTGAACCTTTGTTGTTTGATTGAGTTTCTTCTTCTACTTGTTCTGATAATGTGTATGTATGTATTTGTTGTGCAATTGGTTGAATTTCAAATTTGAACTGATTAACTGATTCCTCGGGTACAATTCTGCTTAGTCAATACAATTCGAATCATGTGTCCTATACTGTTAAATGTCTGATTTTGGTTTCGATTGTATGTGTTATAACTAATATAGTCGAGTCGACAAATGTCGTCAATTAATTTCAGTAGTTCAAATGTTAACAATTGAACCTGTTGCTTGCTGCAACTTTGTTTGAATCAAAGTAAGAATCAAGTATGGTCACTTATAGTTGCTGTATTTGAATCTGAAAATAAAAGGGTAGATTGTTAGCTGCAATATGAATTGGAAGGCATGTGCATTTGTGCACAACATATGCATAAAGGCCCTTTTGGATTAAAATAGTTTGACAGCATATGTTGTCAGATTATATTCCTGCTGCCCATGACTGCTTTTAGTTAATAAAATGGGAAAGTTAAGCCTGCCAAGGGAATGTCATGGGGTTAATACTTAAATAGCTAAGTGGAACTGAAAAGAAGATAGCACATGGGAGGGGTATCTGATTAGTCTATCAGGCTGTAAAAAGGGTGATGTTAAGGCTTATAAAAGGGAGGCACATTGAGAGATAAAAAAAAAGAACAGGGAGATAGGGATACAAACAGGGAAATTGTTAACATAGAGAGAGAGGACAAAAACATTTTTGAGAACTAAGTTCTGAAAGACAGAAAACTAGAAAAGAATTCTCTTTGATAACACAGACAGGCAGAATTAGAAATTACATTTTTTGATTTGATGTTTTGATTTCACTAAATCTTGACCTGTTTGTGCAACACTGATTTCTCCAAATCCCAACTGAGTCTGCTTGGTTGTTGTTGTTTTACTCGGGAACTTGGTCTAGTTGGGGTCTTGATCCCACTCCAATTGTTTCGTGAGTTGTTGCTGCTGCTATTCTGTTTCCTGTTGCTGCTGCTATTCTGTGTCCTGCTGCTACTGCTAATTCTGTTTCTTGCTGCTGCTGATTTCCCTATCTTCTTCCTCTTCTCCTTTGCATTTTCAGTATTTCCAGGTACACATCTCGAGTCTCACATTGGTGTAGCTGATTGTAACATTGAAAAGCATGAATAGAAAGATTTGAAGGAGTTACAATCACCTGTTATTTACTGACTGCCTCTTCATAAATGTTGTTAAGTTGTGTAAATTTTAGTTTATAGCTAATAGAGAATACATTGGTAAGTTTGTACTTAAGTAAAGTTTATGTTAATCTGAAACTGCGGTATTTGATTCGTTTAGTTAGCATACAGGATGTAAATACGATCCATGGAATGTGACACTATTTATACAATTGTTAAACTTAAACTCATTCTTTTAGCATGTTTGAATAGGTAGGGGCAAATGGCTGTTAAATCTAGCCAAATATAATACAGTTTTGAATCATCCAGTTTCGATTTCTTTAGGCAGTTTATAGGACTAGTTTTGAACATCATCAGTAACATCTTTTAATAAGGAACTCTATTAATCCTGTTTAAGCAATTTGATTTAGATTCGACTTAAGGATGTTGTCGGATTAAGTATTGCATTTCATCAATCTCATATGTAATTTCTTTGTTCAACCAAAGCATTTTCGTAAGGTATGACGTCTTTTCACTTTATAAGTAATTAATCAGAAATTGATAGGAGTCCGGTTTAGGCCAAAGCATATACTTCGATTAGCATACATCTTTCTTTCTTCTATTTCTGGAAACAAAATAATAGAAATGTAGTCACTTTAGGATATCCTCTTCTAAAATAATGAGACGAGCCTCGCTAAATAAAAAATGCAAATTGCGGGGCCCTCAACAACTAATCATAATATTTAGAATTCAGGCTAGGCCGTTTAGTGAATCTCATGGCCTTCTCAAAAAATAATAACGCGTTAGACTCTTTAGGCGCGGCTTAATTAAATCATATTCTTAAATTCGGGTGCACATTGATGTGACCCAAATCCAAATCTCAACGAAGTCAAAATGTGTTGACGATCACGGGCGCATTGATTGTGACGTGGTTCGAGATGCATTTTCACGACGTTGCAATTCTATAAAAATAAGTGATAATGATAAAAGCGGTTTAAACTTAATAAAAGCACGTAAGTCATAACATGTATTTAAATCAGATATTTAGCCATTATAACAATTTAAGCGACCGTGCTAGAACCACGGGATTCGAGGGTGCCTAACACCTTCCCTCGGGTCAACAGAATTCCTTACTTAGAATTTCTGGTTCGCAGACTTCATTTGGAAAAGTCAAAAATTTCCTCGATTTGGGATTCAAGATAAACCGGTGACTTGGGACACCAAAAGCCAAACCTTTCCCAAGTGGCGACTCTGAATTAAATAAATAATCCCATTTCGAATATTGTCACTTAAATTGGAAAAACTCCCTCGCGCATTTAACCCTTCGGGGCGGGGCGCGCAAAAAGGAGGTGTGATAGGCACCGGTGTTGGTTTTGCCTACAGGTTCAGGGCCCTATACAGTCTATTGTGATGCATCTCGTATTGGACTTGGTGCAGTGTTGATGCAGGATGGCAAGGTCATTGCCTATGCTTCGAGGCAGTTGAAGGTTCATGAGAAGAACTATCCAGTGCATGATTTGGAGTTGGCAGCCATTGTTCACGCATTGAAGATTTGGAGGCACTATCTGTATGGTGTGGCGTGTAAGGTGTTCACGGATCATAAGAGTCTTCAGTATTTGTTCAAGCAAAAGGTGTTGAATTTGAGGCAGAGGTGGTGGTTGGAATTGTTGAAAGATTATGACATCACTATCTTATATCACCCGGGAAAGGCCAATGTGGTGGCCGATGTCTTGAGTAGGAAGTCAGCCAGTATGGGCAGTCTTGCTTATATTCCGGTCGGTAAGAGACCACTTGCTTTGGATGTTCAGGCTTTGGCCAATCAGTTTGTGAGGTTGGACATTTCTGATCCTAGTCGAGTATTAGCTTGCACGGTCGCTCGTTCTTCATTATTGGAGCGTATCCGTGATCGGCAATTCGATGATCCCTATTTGTGTGTCTTGAGAGACACGGTGCAGCGTGGACGTGCCAAGAAAGTAACCTTAGATGATGATGGCGTATTGAGATTGCAGGGGCGAGTTTGTGTGCCCAATGTTGATGGGATTCGAGAGTTGATCTTAGCGGAGGGCCACAGTTCTCGGTATTCTATTCACCCGGGCGCCGCAAAGATGTATCAAGATCTGAGGCAGCGCTATTGGTGGTGCAAGATGAAGAAAGACATCGTTGCGCATGTGGATCGGTGTTTGAATTATCAGCAGGTTAAGTACGAGCATCAAAGACTTGGTGGTCTATTTCAGAGGATTGCACTTCCCGAGTGGAAGTGGGAGAGGATTACGATGGATTTTGTTGCTGGACTTCTGATGACTCGAAAGAAGTTTGATGCAGTTTGGGACATTGTTGATAGGCTGACCAAGTCAGCGCATTTTGTTCTTGTTGCAGCCACCTATTCGTCTGAAAGGTTAACAGAGATTTATATCAGGGAGATTGTTCGCCTTCATGGGGTGCCACTATCTATCATTTCGGATCGGGGTACGCAGTTTACCTCGCATTTCTGGAGAGCGGTTCAGTGAGAGTTGGGCACCCAGGTTGAGTTGAGTACACCATTTCATCCCCAGATGGACGGTCAGTCCGAGAGGACTATTCAGATTCTTGAGGACATGCTCCGAGCCTGTGTCATTGATTTTGGAGGCTCGTGGGACCAGTTTTTGCCTTTAGCAGAGTTTGCCTACAACAACAGCTACCAGTCCAGCATTTAGATGGGTCCGTATGAGGCGTTGTATGGTAGGCGATGTCGGTCTCCGGTTGGATGGTTTGAGCCGGGAGAGGCTCGATTAATGGGTACGGATCTGGTTCAGGAGGCCTTGGACAAGGTCAGGATTATTCAGGATAGACTTCGTACAGCTCAGTCCAGACAGAAGAGTTATGCAGACCGCAAGGTCAGAGATGTTGCTTTCATGGTTGGTGAGCGGGTATTGCTCCGTGTATCGCCTATGAAGGGCGTGATGAGATTTGGGAAGAAGGGCAAGCTCAGCCCTAGGTTCATCGGTCCATTTGAGATTCTTGATCGTGTGGGAGAGGTGGCTTATAGACTTGCCTTGCCACCTAGCTTGTCAGTTGTGCATCCCGTGTTTCATGTATCTATGCTCCGGAAGTATCGCGTAGATCCATCGCACGTGTTAGATTTCAGCACTATCCAATTGGACAAGGATCTGTCATATGAGGAGGAGCCGGTGTCTATTCTAGACCGGCAGGTTCGACAGGTGAGGTCAAAGAGTTTTCCTTTGGTGCGTGTTCAGTGGAGAGGTCAGCCTCCTGAGGCATCGACCTGGGAGTCTGAGTCTGATATGCGAGGCCGTTATCCTCATTTATTTCCCGACTCAGGTACTTCTTTCTTTTGTCCGTTCGAGGACAAACGGTTGTTTTAGAGGTGGAGAATGTGACGACCCAAAGGGTCATCACCGTAGTTCTTCCTTGTTCCGCGCTTCTGAGGCCTTGAAAACCTCGCTTTTAGTTGCCTCGATTTGCGTTCGCAGTTCGGGCGCGTAGCCGGAAAGTTTTTATGTTAGAATATGTGAATTATGTGAAAAATTTGATGAATTTTGATATTAATATGCATAATATTGAAATCGGTTAACATCTTGGGTAGACGGACTCGGACCTGCGCTTCGACGGTCCCGGAGGGTCCGTAGAAAAATATGGGACTTGGGCGTGTGCCCGGAATCAAATTCCGAGGTCCCAAGCCCGAGAAATGAATTTTTGTGTGAAATTGTTTTCTGAAATTAATTAAGGAAAAGGAAGAAGAAAATTGATCAGAAAACTGTGGTATCGGGCTCGTATTTTGGTTCCGACGCCCGGTACGAGTCTTAAATATGTTTTAAGCACTATATGTAAAGTTTGGCTAAAAACAGACATCATATGACGTATTTCGGACTTAAAATGGGGAATTTGAGTTTTATGAAAGTTGAAAGAAAATCATGAGTTTTGAGGCTTGATCCTATGTATATGATGTTATTTTGGCGATTTGATCGCACGACTAAGTCTGTAAAGTGTTTTCGAGAACATGTGAATGTTTGGTTTGGAGCCCCGAGGGCTCAGGTGAGTTTTGAGTGGGGCCCGGGAGGTCTTAGGCTTAAAAAATGCAGGTTCAGATGTTGCAGGCCCCAGTGCGGCCGCGGTTATTTCCACACGGTCCGCGCAGGCAGACACGCGGCTGCGGTGCTTTTCTGTACGGTCCGTGTGGTGGAGTTCAGAGGGTCGACCAGCGCGGTCGTGCACCAAATCAGTGCGGTCTGCGTTGGGTGGGTTCAGAGAAAGCCCACTTCTTCCCTCCCTCGGCGCGACCGCGATACATTTCTGCGCGGTCCGCGCCAGCCCCCAGCATATATATAAATTCAGGATTTTCAGTCATTTTATCCACTTTTCAAAAACCCAAAACCTAAGAGGCGATTTTCCAAATAACTTTTCTTCTCCAAAACGATTGGTAAGTGATTTCTAACTTAATTTCTTTATTCCTTGACATCTTTTAACATGATTTCAAATTCAAATCAAAGATTTTCATGGGGGAAATTGGGTGTTTTGGGTATAACCTAGGTTTTCTACAAATTGAGAAGTTAGACCTCAATTTGAGGTCTGATTTCAAAACAAATCATATATTTGGATTCGTGGGAGAATGGGTAACCGAGTTTTGGTCCGAACCTCGAGTTTCGACCACGTGGTTCCGGGGGTGTTTTTGACCATTTTGGGAAAAACCTTGTAAAATTTATTTTTCATGCATGGGGAGTGATTCATTTAGTAAATATTAATGTGATTAAGTAACTTATGACTAGATTTTAGCGGATTGGTGGTGGAATCAAGAGGTAAAGCTATACTAGAAGCGTGAGTTGAGTTTGGAGCATTCGAGGTAAGTGTTTGTTCTAACTTTGGCTTGAGGGTATAGGATTAGGATGTTATTTGCTACTTGCTAATGTGGAGTACGGTGTATAGGCATGGTGACGGTTATCTATGCACCGGCGGAGTCTAGCATGACCGTGAGTCTTAATTGCTTTTAATTCGAATAACATGACACAATCTCCTTGTTTATTTGATGAGTTTCATATAATGTGAACGGTTGAGGTAAAATTGTGATTGGTGTACTTTTGGAGCGTTAGCTCGAACATGAATGTGTTAGTTGAGGAAGAAGGGATTTAAAAAGAGAATGTGTTATGATTACTCCCTTGCCGGGATGTGTAGACCGATATATATACCCTACCTTGTCGGGATATTTTTGGGCTGTTAGTTGTACCCTTGCCGGGTTAGAGTGATATGTTGTTGATTCCCCTAATGGGACTCTCCTTACAAAATCAGATGTTTCGAATTATATTATGGGATCGTGTGGCACGCCGTCCACTTATATATTATATTATGGGATCGTGTGGCACGCCGTCCACTTTTATATGATATTATGGGATCGTGTGGCACGTCGTCCACTTATATATGATATTATGGGATCGTGTGGCACGCCGTCCAAGTATGATTTTACGAAATGGGATCGAGTGGTACGCCTACCACAAATTAGAGTGATTATTGGTTATTGGCTTCCATTGCCAGTGACATATTGCGCACTGTGATAAAGATGAAATGTGAACGAGTGATACGCCTACCACGTGGTATATGAAAATTGGGATCGTGTGGCACGCCGTCCACTTATATATGATATTATGGGATCGTGTGGCACACCGTCCACTATATATATATCATGGGAACCAGAGTTTTTTCTATTTATTTCCGATATTTCATTTTTGTCTGTTACTCCCTGATAGCATATCCCCTCCTAGCTTTACTTTGTATTATCTTGTTATTGGTTTCTTGCACTTGTATATATATCTGTACAGGTTAATTGTGGTAGGTCTTGTCTAGCCTCATCACTACTTCGTCGGGGTTAGGCCAAGCACTTACCAGCACATGGGGTCGGTTGTGCTGATGCTACACTCTAAGCATTTTTGTGCACAGATCAGGGAGCAGCTTACGGACCACAGCAATAGGACTTCTAGGAGCTATTTTCAGTCCAGGGACTCTCGAGGTAGCCTAGCTGGCGTTCGTAGGCCGAAGTCCCTTTACATGTTTTTCGTTTATTCATCTTGTATCAGACAAACATGATGTATTTCCTTTCAGACATTGTTTGTAGTATTCTGTAGTAGTCCGTGAGCTAGTGACACAAGACCTTGGGTAGTGATGTGTATTAAACTTCCGTATTTTTGGTTTTCAGTTGCTTTAGATTTAAAGTCTTCCGCTTAAATTTTGTCTCGTTTATTATATCGTTTGAAAGAAAGCAAGAAAGGTGTTTTAAATATTTGTCTTGCCTAGCTCCGATAGTAGGCGCCATCACGACACCCGATGGTGGGAAATCCGGGTCGTGACATTATCGGACAGCTTACAAAACTCCGATTGGTATGTCTTCGTATCGGTTGGTGTTTGGGAAAGCTTTCCATCTTACGATTGAGTTATAGCACAAGGCCATGTAGGCTTCGAGGAAGTTGAATCTTGAATGGGATGTTGCAGCCAATCTTCGTGTAGAGCAGCTCAATGAACTCGATGAATTTAGATTAAAAGCCTACTCCAGTTCGTCCTTGTATAAGGACAAGATGAAGTACCTTCATGACAAATATGCTTGTGGAAAAAAGTTCAAAGTAGGTGATTTGGTTCTCTTGTTCAACTCCCAGTTACGTCTGTCTCCGGGAAAGCTCAAATCCAAATGGAATGGACCGTTTGAAATTGTGTTCGTGACCCCTTTTGGTGCTCTTGATTTGAAAAATAAAAATGGTGAAGTCTTCAGAGTTAACGGGCACCGGGTCAAGCATTATCTTGGGAAAATTGATAACAGCCACGTGGTGGCACTTTTTCACTTCAAATGATGTGATGGTAACATGTGTTGTGTCGCGACGTTAAATTAGGCGCTTATTGGGAGGCAACCCATGTGTTTTTCTTCTTGTTTTCTTTGATTTTCTTTGTAGTATAGGACTGATTTTTGGACTAACTGGTTGTGAGATGTTACAGGGTTGTGTTGATGCAGTGTAAGACAAGGTGGAAATATGCACAGGTCTCTGATGTTGCGAGTGCGGGTGCACTACATTTTGTGCGGTCCGCACTGGACCTCTACGGCTGCAGTCCATTTTATGTGGCCTGCAGAGCATTGCCTTCTCAGGTTTGAGCATAACTGTGCAGTGCGGACCGCGGTCCATTTTGTGTGGTCTGTACTGGTTGATGAGAATAAGCCCCAGAGGTTTTTCTATAAATAGACCCTAAGGGCTCCCTTTTACACTTTTCGCAAATTTGAAATCTCAGAGAGTGTAATCACTGTTCACTATCCTTACTTGCTCGTAATTACTTGTTGGAACTTATTTGCTTCAATTCATCTCATAATCTGGTACTATAATCTTCTTTTTACTTGTTTAATTTTGTGAATTTCATTTAAATTCATTTTCTTAGTTGTTATTTCTTCTTCCTTTCATTTTTTCTTAACTGCTAAGTTAGGTTAGTTTAAATTTTGATTCATGTGGAATTAGTTAGCTTAATGGATTGGGTAATAACTTAGCAACACCTATTAGGTGCAAAAATTGGACTTAAAAGAAAAATTTTATGCACCCTAGCTTAGTGCCATATCTGGGCACTCAGTGTGGACTGCGGTCGTTTTAGTGCGGTCCGCAGTGTCCTTGTGTGGTCCGCAGTTCCATTTTGTGCGGACCGCACTCCATTTTGTGTGGTCCGCACTGGCCCCTGTGCGGCTGCACTACTGTTTTGTGTTGTATGCACTGTCAAGATACAGAGGGTGGGTATTCTGAACCCCACCCTTGTGCGGACCGCAGTCAATTTTGTGTGGTCCGTACTGTCCCTTATGCGACCGCACTCCATTTCGTGCGGTCCACACTGGGCTGGTTTCTGCAACTGTCTGCAATTCTTCATGCCTTTAGACTTATTGCTCGAGGACCCAGTCCCAGCAGCTCAGCCACAGCAGGAGTAGACACAGAGGCCTCCGAAAAGGAGGAGGATGATTCCTAGAGCTGATGATGCTATCATCCAGTTGGCGGACCCACCGTAGACTTCCTCCAGTCATCCACAGGATGTACCAGTTCCAGAGCCTGTCGAGGTTCAGGCCCAAGTCCCAGTAGCAGAGGAGCAGACCACCAGGAACCAGTCTGAGGTTCCCGAGCACACAGAGGACCCAGGGACCACTCATGATCCTATGCAAACAGACATGGCCTAGGGAGTCTTCTATATCCTTTTCCTCTATCTTTTTGGTGCTTATTTAGACTAGTTGGCATTGGGGACAATGCCAACTTTCATTTAAGGGGGTAGGCCCTACTATTCATTTGATGGATGATTGTATATATATTGATACATTTTTATGCTTTCTTGATTTTTCATCCTTGGTCTGTATATAATTTGATATTTAGTTACATTTATTGCACTTTTATTTTACTTTGGGTCTGTATATAAAGTTATATCACATTGTATATATTCATCCCATCCGTTGTATATTCAAATCCCCTCTTGTATATATTCATGCTATTTTCTGCAAACAATTTTCATTTTTAGCTTCTTATTTGTGTTCGCAGCTTTTTGTTTTGTTTTGGACGTTTTCAATAATCTTTTGGTTTTCTTAATGCCATGATTCTTTCCAAAGGTGGAGTGTTGTGTGAACCGGGTGGCTCTTCCCAATGATGGATGGCGTGACAACCTTCTTAAGGGTTTGAGTCCGTTTTCCTTTTTGTTTTTAGTAGTTGTAGTTAAGGATACCTCAAGCAAAACTTCACTTGGGCCTAGCATATTTTCCTTTGATCTCATGATCAAAAACAAGTTGTTGTGTTTAGGATGGTGAAAGTCGTGACCTTGAGACTCTTGTGTTGACCAATAATCATCAAGTGGTTTTCGGGACCATTGTGTGCTCAAATCGTATCTAAGGTCGTTGTGGGACCTCGACTCTATGTCTTTAGCAATCCCTTAGCTTGTGTGGTGAGTAATTTAATTGTGAGTCCAAGTACCAATCCATTGGTCTAGAACTTGCCCTGAATGTTTGTTGAGGCGAAATCCTAAGTGAATTTTGACTTGAAACGTGATTATAGGCTCTCCTTGATCCAAATGATCGTTTGAACAATTCCATAGCCTACCAATAATATGATCCCTACTTACTCCTTTTGAGCCTTAGACCTTTTTCTTTCAAGAACCATGATACAAGCCTATACTCGTTTTAAAAGATACTCTCTCTTGGCACCCGATCTTTCCTTTAGCACATGGCAAAAGTATAAGTTTGGGAGGAGAGACGAAGATGGAAACAAAGTGGTAAAAAAGCACGAAAATGAAAAAAATAAAAATAAAAGGGAAAGGCAATGAAAAAAGATAGAAAAGCAAAAAAAACAAAAAAAATGTTCAAAGTGAAAAAGAATAAAAAGGGATTAAAGAAAAATCAAAGATGAAAGGTGTGGAAGTATGTCTCTCTAACTCCTTAGAAAGAAGTGAAATGACTCAAAGAGTCAAGAGAATGTGTGCCAAATGAATCAAAAGAAGTGCTTAAGGGAAGATGGAACCTACTTAGCCCAAAACATGTCCTACCCTGAACCAAAAGCCTTCACAATATCTCCACAAAATCCCTATATGATCTTGAGTTGAATGAAGCTTACATTAGTGGATACTCACATAAGGGGCAAGCATATGGTACTTAGAGCTGGACTTGTGACTTTTTCTTGAGAGAGATGAGTGAAATTCCATTAGCCTCGTTTTGTGTGCCAATATTCTAAAGGTGAGGTTTGCTTACGGAGAGTTGAGGATGTGTGAGTTTGGGTTCCACAATGACCAAAGTAATTGAGAGAGTTCTTTGATGTGTTGAGTCAACTCTTGAAGCTCTTGTGTCGCACTTGATCCATGGTTTTTCAAAGGCCAAATGTTGTTAATGACTCATTTGTATTGAGGGCAATTGTTAGTCCCAATTGATGCTAGTGAGGTTTCTTTAGGACAGCTAAAAATTTCTTGGATTTTCCCTTAAGGGGTGGGTCTTATTTTGTTTTCTTGAGGACAAGCAAAAGCTTAAGTTTGGGGGAGTTGATAACTAGGGATTTTGACGCATTTTATACTCCTTCTTGCTTGTGCTTTGATTATAAATTCATACCAAATAGTCCCAAAAGGCTCATAAGTTGTGCTTGATTGTAGGTTTGATCAATAAAGTGACAAGATGTCAAAGATCAGCTCAAAAGGAGTGAAACTTGCACAAGTACCAAAGACAAGACAAGCTCAGGAAAAACAGGCCTAGTACGGCCGCACTACACTTTGTGCGGTCCATACTAGGTAGATTCATAGAGCTGGTACTTCAGGCATTAAGGCAGTGCAGCCATAGAAGGTTTTGTACGGTTCGCACTAAAGGCAATGTGGCCGCACTACCATTCTGTGCGGTCCGCAGAATCAAGGTTCAGAGAGGGTGAAGATTGGAGCTTTCAAGCCTATGCGGTCCGCGGTCCAGATTGTGCGGACCGCACTAGAAGCCTCCGCGGCCGCAGTCCATTCTGTGCGGTCCGCGGAGCCTGAGTTCAAAGAGCAATGTTTTCAAGTTCAAGAGCCTAGTGCGGCCGCACACCATTTTGTGCGGTCCGCACTAACCTCGTAGGGGCATTTTTGTCCAGTTTTTCCAGCTCAGTATAAATAGATCCCTTTTCCATTTTTAGGGTATCAGACATTTTAGAACAACTGCTGCGCTCGTGAGAACATATCTTGTAGCCATTTTGGGCATTTTTACTTACTTTTTGTCATTGAATCTTTGTATTTAGTTTAGAAATTAATTAATATGTGTTCATCTTCATATATTTCTCTGTTTTTCTCTTCAAGTATGAGTAGCTAGACCCATTAGCTAGGGTTGTGGCTCAACCCTAGTGTGGGTAATTGATGGATGTTGTAATTTAGGGCTAGATTGACTATGAGTGTTTTTTATTTGGGTCAATTTCATGGTTTAATTATTGAATTAGTGGTTGCAAACACTAGTTTGTGCTAAGTTGACTTGGGCTCTTCTTGAAAAAGAGAGCCTAAGTCTCCGAAATTGATCCAACAAGGAATTGGGATGGAGTCAAGAGAATTGATAGTCACAATTAAAGGGTTAAACCTCAAGAGAGTAATACTCGACTTGAACCTTAGTTGCTTGAGCAAATATGCATACCCAATTGGTCTTGGGAAAGTTAATTGGGCAAAATCATTCTTTCTACCGATAGGTGTGAAAATGGATAATATCGAGCAACGGTTATAACATATTTTCCAATCATGTCAATCGTGTCTTAGACACAATTACCCGTCAATTGGCCACCTAGGTGAAAGTCACTACCCTAGTGCCTTTTAGAATATTTGAACAATTTGTAGCATTTTACTCTTAGCTTAATCTAGTTGCAATTATAATTTGTAGTTTGACAATAGTAGAATTATAAAAGAAAACCCAAAAATGAATAGAAGTGCAATTTGGAACTAATACGCAATCCCAACCTAAATAGATACTCAACTCCCTTTCTAGCTCTCTCTGGAAATTAATCCCGACCCAAAATCGGGTAAAAGCTATTGCGACCCTCTCTCGCTACTTATTAGTGGTGCGGAGTAGGCTGCGATCAAGCTGCACCAGAAGAAGGAAGAGGTGATGGAACAGGTTCTTCCATCCAGAGAAACCTGACAGGGGGAACTGAACAAAGAAAATATAATCTAATTCCCAAATGGAACCTGTCCATGAGCCTGTTCCTCAGCAACATAACATGGGAGAAACATCAAACAGAAACCAGTTGGTTGTGAAACCTTACAAGTATCAAAGTTCTCATCCCATTGAGAACATAATTACTGATCCAACCTCTGGAATTAAAACTAGTTCTCAATTAAAGTATCTGTGTGCTTTTGATACTTTCTTATCTCTTATTGAACCTAAAAATATAGCTAAGGCTTTGCAGGATGCAGACTGGGTAAATGCAATGCAAGATGAACTCAATTAGTTTGAAAGGAGTCAAGTTTGGTATCTGGTTCCAAGACCCAAGGACAGATCAGTAATTGGCACTAAATGAGTGTTTAGAAACAAACTTGATGAAGATAAAACTGTTACAAGGAACAAGGTAAGGTTGGTGGTTCAAGGTTATAGCCAAGAGGAAGGCATAGACTATGATGAGACCTTTGCTCCTGTTGCAAGGTTAGAAGCAATAAGACTCCTCATAGCCTTTGTTTCATACATGGAATTCACTCTTCACCAGATGGACGTCAAAAGTGCCTTCCTAAATGGCTACTTAAAGGAAGAGGTGTTTGTCAAACAACCTCTAGGGTTTGAATGCAAGGACTGTTCGGATCATGTATACAAACTAGACAAGGCACTCTATGGACTCAAGCAAGCTCCTAGAGCATGGAATGAACGACTATCCAAGTTCTTGCTTGAACATGGCTACAAGAGAGGTTAAATTGATAGCACTCTATTCTTGAGGGAAAAAGATAAGGATCTTCTTGTAGTACAAATATATGTTGATGACATAATTTTTGGAGCAACCACTGAAAAACTAAGTAAGGAATTTGCTAAACTTATGGGGAGTGAATTTGAAATGTGTATGATGGGTGAGCTTAATTTCTTCTTAGGCTTAAAAATTAAACAAAACTCAAATGGAACCATGATCCATCAGCAGAAATATGCAAAAGAGTTGATTAAGAAGTTTAAAATAGAAGAATCAAAGGAAATAGACACTCATATTGCAACAGCTACAAAATTGGACATAGATGAACCTGGTTCATCTGTTGATCAGAAGTTGTATAAGGGTATGATTGGTTCACTTTTGTATCTTACTGCTAGCAGACTTGACATTATTTTCAGTGTAGGGCTTTATGCTCGATTTCAAGCAAATCCCAAGGAATACCACTTGACTACTGTCAAGAGAATATTGAGATACTTGAAAGGAACTACTGATATTTTGCCTTTGGTATCCAAAAGGTAGCAACTTTAACTTAGTGGGATATGCTGATGCTGACTATGCAAGTTTTCTTATGGAGAGGAAGATCACCCCAGGTATGACACACTTCCTTGGTTCATGTCTTGTGGCATGGGCTACTAAAAAGCAAAATTCAGTGGCCCTATCTACTGCTGAAGTTGAGTATGTTGTTGCTGTTTCCTGTTGTGCTCAATTGTTGTGGATCAAATAACAGTTGATGGATTTTGGTATTGAAGTTTCTTGTATCCCTATTTTCTGTGATGACACTAGTGCTATTAGTATGACTAAGAAATCGGTTCATCATAAGAGAACTAAGTACATAGATGTTAGACACCATTTTTTGAGGGAAAACTATGAGAAAGGACTGATCTCTATAGAATTTTGTGCTACTGATAAATAGATTGTTGACATCTTCACAAAAGTACTGAGTATAGAGCACTTTAAAAGGAACATGTTAGAACTAGGTATGATTAAGATCACCTAATGGGACCAGTTCAGGATGCATAATGAAAAAAAAAACAAAAAAAAATATTTTTTTTGGTTAGAAAGTCTGGAACTTGTGTAAATATCTAGATTAATTTTTGCTCAGTCTCATACTGTAAATAGTATACTCCTGTGACATGTGTTGATATGACTCACTGATCTCTAACAAAATTTTCTCTATTTTGGTAAATTGAGGCATGATCAAGAGGATTCTTAGTGAAGAACCTGGTTCATCAGTATGGGTTTATCTGAATAACGAGGTATGTTTTCTACACTTTGCATAATTAAAAATATTAATATTTAATTCATGAGCAGAGTCCTACCTATGTTCAAAAACTTCAGAAAAACCTAGCCTTTTGCGTTTGAACCAGTTCCGTCCCAAACTAGAATCCTCACTGTGTTAGAACGCCTAGATTCTAGGGAAACCTAACCATCTATTCAAACTGAAATTTTAGGGTGATAAGACTCCTATTTGACTACTAAAAGTTTTCGTTATGTATTAAATACACCTTCTCCTTTAACTTCATCATCACCACCACTGCCACTCCTCCAAAATTTCCATAATCGTCAAAAATTTTCTCTCTTCTCTCCTCTTCGCTTCTAAAAATTCTCCACACACATCCCCTTTTCTCACTGAATTAGCAAAGATGACCAACCCCCAAGACAACCCTGGCACACCTCCACAACCTACCCCCTCTGATTCCTTCACTTCTCCTCAACCCAGCACAACCCCCCAACCTAGGAGAAGGCGAGTGAAGATTCTTGCTCGCAAAACTGTGGCTACAGGTGAGCTTTCAAAGAAATTGAACGCAAAATTAAAGGCTAGCCAAGCCCAAGATTCTGAAAACTCAGATGACTCCTTCAAATCTACGAGTGAGGGGGAAGGAACTGGGTCTTCTGATTCTGAGAAAGCTCAAAATCCCCCTTCTAAGGTACGTTCTGTTCTAGTTGAAAATTTGGACAATAGGTTTGTTCTGGTTAGGTCTGTTATGAATATGGAAATGCCTGAGTCAAGAAGGAGAGGAGGTAAAAATAAAAGTGAAAAAGAAAAGGAGAGTGAGGGTGTGAGTAGTGATGTGAGGGGGAAAGGGAAAGAAGTGGATGAATCATCACCCACTTCTAAAATGGTTAGACCGGCTATCTGTGGGGCTGAACATGAAAGTATGGAAGAAAGTAGCAAGAAAATAGGGGAAGTGGTTCAGGGGAGGCTACTAAAGGGTTGGTTAATCTCAGTTCACAGGGAGATAATCTGGTTCATCTATTGAGGAGACCCTAGCAGACCTTCTGAAGAAAGCAGATGCAAGCTATAATCCAAAGAAAAGGAGAACCTCAACACCGAAAGCCCACATCACTACAAAAACTACTAAGAAAAGGAAGGCTACTTCTCCAACAACTACTGAGATTCCTCTACCAAAAGGAAGGACCACAAGGAGTAAGTTAAAGCAGAGTGAGGATGAGTTACAAAAGGCTATGGCAGAAAGCAAGAAGAAAATAATGGACAAAGGGAAAGCTAAGGTTGCAGAGCCCGTTGAGACTGTTGATGTGGATAGGATGGACCCAATCCATCAAGATGAACATGTGACTGTGAATGTAGAGGTTCAGATCCCTAAGCCAAAGAAAACCACGGCTTCTTCCAAGAAGTCTTCATCTGTTTCCAAGGCTGTTGAACCTTCTTTTTTAGCTAAAAGAACAAGGTCTGCTGCGAAAGCCAAGCAAGTTAACATTACTGAAGAAGAAGATTGAAGTGGTGAATAAAAAGGTGAATCTGACTATGAACAAAATAAGCTGGCCAAGTTTGGCAAAAGAAAAATCTTGAAGGGTAGACTTTTGAAGGATTTGGTGGAACCAGGGATGGTTCGACTGGTTGATGCTCTAGCTGCTCAGGGTTGTAAGGACATGGTCCTTCAGTTGGATGCCGGGCTAGCAAGGAATGAGGTTATTGAGTTCATGGAAAATGTAGAGGTCAAGGATGGCAGAGTTACCAGTCAGGTGAAAGGGGTTCAAGTGACATTTGATGCAAAAGAGCTGGGTGAGATCCTTGACATCCCTTCTGAAGGGTATGATGACTACACGAGGCAAAGATGGCCAAGTCTGGACTCCCTTCCTACTGCCCTTTCAATCACTAGGAAATTTTGTGATTTCACAGAAGTGAATGAGGCCAAGGTTGTGCATAAGAGTGAAATGAAGCCATGCCACAAAGTCTTGCTTGAATTTGTCAACAAGTGTTTGAAATAAGATACATTGCTAACTACATGGATTTGTTTTTAATGGAGTGTCTTGAAAGTAGAAGGCAGATCAACTGGCCTGCATTTTTTATTAAGTTACTGGACAGGATTATCAATGGCTCCAAGGCCCATGCCACTCCTTATGAGTTTATTCTGACTACTGTTCTTGATCGTTGCAAGGTACCACTAAAGAAGTGGGAGATGACCACAAGCAAAGACCATTTTGGATTCAACACTTTGATTGCTTGTAACTATGAGGTCAATGTGATTCCCATTGAACCTAGTTCATCTAAAAAGACACCTATCAATATCAAGGTCAGAGCTCTAGTGCAGGAGAACGGGGCAAAGGATGCTAAGATAGCTAGGCTGAAGGCTCGTTTAAGAGAGGTTGAATCTGAGAGAGATGCTCTCAGAGCTTAGCTCACAAAGGAAAAGGAGAAGAATGATGGCATTCTTCAAGACATGTTGCACCTTCTCCAAGCCAAGACCCAACCCTCTAGTTCTTCCAAGACTTAAGTTCTTTAGCCTTCATTTCCTGAACCTTGTCTAGACCTTTCAGTGACCCAGATTAGGGATTTTTCTTGTTTTGCTCATGTTTGACTGTTTTTGTTTCTTTTTGTGGATTGTGACAGAATCATATTCTATATCAATGAAGTTTGATGTTTTTGCTCTTGTTGACTGTTTATATTTCCTTGATAGTTTGAATATGTTTGGTTGATTACTGATGATTAATCAATGATTACACTTGTAGTGACCCCAGTGACCATGAGTAATTGTTAAAATTCTCGGAATCACACTGTGTTTATGCATATTTTTTATGATGTCAAAAGGGGGAAGAGATATTGTGCTTTATATTCTGTATAAGTGATGTTTATAACCTAATGAACCTGATCCTTGATGATAAGTAAAAAATTTCTAACTTTGCATTGATGAATAAGCTGAGTTCTGACAGGGCTTAAGTGAATGAAAAGCACAGAGTTTGTCATCATCAAAAATGGGAAATTTGTTGGCCCAAGTAAATGTGAGTTTTGAAGACTGACAAAGGAACTCAGACATGGACCACGTCCATCCTAGCGAGGCACGGATATGGTCAACTCAAGCAGGTGAGATGCACGTGAAGGAGATAAACCTAACTTACCAGAAGTGATATCTCCTGATCATGATCGAAAAGGTTGCATATTGGATAAGGAGAAAGATTCCTTATACAAAGAGAACACGACTTAAGCGAAGGATAGAGTTAGAGGATGAGATCAACTAGAACTCTTCCACCAAGGAAGAGTAGCATCAGAATTCTAGTTAATCTCTATTTACTAACTCCAGAAATATCAGTGTTGTTCTCTTTTACAGGTAACACACATAAGCAGAAGTTAAACGTGAATTGAGAGCAAAATAGCAAGACAATTTTGCAAGTAGTTCATATGTGATTCAAGCGTGCAAACCTGAAGCTACTTGAACCAGATAGAAGAACCAGTTCCAAGTGTCTGTCTTTTATTTCTAGTTCAATTGTAGTAGGTGTTTTCATGTTGTACCTTTAAGTTTATTTGGAAGCAATTATATTAGGTACTCAAAGTTTTCAAGTTAGAGTTAACTTGAAGTTGTCGCAACAGTTGAGGTTGTGTGCTACAACGGGATTAGAGTTAATCCTAGGTTTACAAAAGAGTTTTTGTAAATGCAGTTTTTGGCTCAGTGATTTTAGTGGAGAGTTTGGGAAAATCCTACTGGAAAGTAGGTCGTGATTTTTTCACCTTTTGAGCCAGGTGTTTTCCACGTAAAATCTCTGTGTTCTTTAATTTATGTACTTATTATTCCGCAACAGTAGTAGTTGGAACACATAGAAGAACCAGGTCCTTCTATAATCAAATTAAGCGAAAAATTGGACATCACACAAATCACTCCCCTCTTGTGTGGTATTGAAGTATAAAACATCAATATATAATTTATTTTGAACAGTGAGGCAAATAATCAAGCAATTTAGTATGCACATTCTAATCCAACCTTTGACTAAAGGAAGAAACCTCGAGGCGCCTCAAATCTTTAGCTCCAAATAACTTCTTCAAGTTCTGTGAGTGTTCAATTACTCATAACTATAATCGGAGTGATATAAATCATTAAGTCAATTAATAATTTCCTCTAAAGCCGAATCCCCAAACAATCTTAAATATCAGTTCATGGCTATCTTTAAATTTTATTGACATCCGTTAAAAAAAAAAATTGAAGCTTTAAATTCGAAAATTAAATTTTATAAAATTATTATTTATTTGGATTGTGTTGCAAATGATTGAGAATATCCACTGAAGTTTATATCTCAATTTTGAAGAAATTTGGTGAAGATTCGAGTTGGTTTTGTTTGGAATTTCATATTGAACTCGAAAAAAGAAGACATAAATAAATTGTATATATTTTTGTATGTCGGAACTCGGATGTACAAATTACAAACGACATATAAAATACATAATTAACATAATTATACCCAATTTGTATGTAAAAGTATAGTTTTTTGACCAGATTCTGTATAACAAGTAATTATATGCAAGTTGTATATGTTATATGTAAACAGTAGCTTTTGATCGGATTTTATACAACAAAAAATTATATACAAATTATAGCTTTTAGATGGATATATATGTGTTTTGTGAATAAATCTAATTACTTTTTATAAATAGGAAAATCTAACCAAACCGGATAAATATTGTCCTAATGTTGTATATATAGAAACAAATTCCTTTTATTTATACTTGTACTGGGCCGTACCCGGGTAAGAATCAGCTCAAAAGCCCATCTCATAAACGTCATTTACATATGACCTTGGGCACCCCCCAATTCACTATTTCTCTAAAGGGATTTTTTCTTTCCTATACCATATATGAAATTTTATTACCAAATATATGCATAGTATTTAAATTACCCACCTAGTCCACATTTTTCCTACAATTTCTGTACCATTCGTTTATTAGGAATTAATAGGGCAGAATCTTCCCCTAATAACGCGCGAAAAATCAGGAAAGAATCTTAGGATTGGTTGATTCTACATTATATTCAAGTTTTGAAACGGAAAGGAGATTTCGCAACAATTGCAGAAATATCTTCGAGATTCAACAAACTGAATTCAAATTGTAGAATATTCTATTCTTCGTCGTTTTCAGAAATCAAATTGGCGATCGTATATCTGTTCTTCATCTTTTTTTCTCTCAATCTAGAAATCCAAAAAAACGAAAAAATTTAGAATAATACATCAGCAACAACACGCAATCATGTCCAAAATCGCAATCATGCTACAATTAAATGGGAATTGGGATAACTATTGCAGATTTAGAGATTTTGAAGTTGATGCCATTGTGGTAGATGAGAATGCAAGCTACAGTATTCTGATTTCTACAATTGCAAAACAACTGTCGATTGATACTTCAGAAAAAATTGTAAAAATCAAATACATGGTGAACGACAATTGTCCCCCATTGAAGATTAGGAATGATATAGGGGTTCGTGTGTATATGGAGACCAAAAAGGAGAATAAAAACTTAGGTTCATATCCGTTATGTATAAGTGTACAAGATTTCAATATGGAATTGACAATCACCAACGATAACACAAGTGCAGGTTTGTATAGTTTGAAATTGCATAGAATTATGGTTTTACGGTATTATCTACAAAATTACTACATTTACCTACAATTAAACGACAAATCAGTTTAATGAAAGAATAAAGCAATGTTGTTTTCAAAATTATCTACAAAGTTACTACACTTATACGACAAAATAAACTACAATATATGATTAGAAATTGTTGATTTCAAAATGTTGTCTTCAAATAAAACTACAATCTATGTTTAGAACAAAATCTAGTCAAATAAAATACAAATTAGTTTAATTATGCACGAAGCAGTATTGTTTTCACAAATTTCTACAAATTGCAAAAGTTATAGTACAATTTAACTATAATGTCTGACATCCTAAAATGGATGACTACAAAATTTTCACTATATCTACAAATTATCTACAAAGATTCTACAAAATTATAATGACACTGTTTATCTTTATTTTGATGCAGGTTCGTCTGGATCCCTAAAGTTACTTGACATCCTCTCCAGCTATAGAGGAATATCAAAGTGAAATAATAACAGAATCTACTCAAACCGCTATTGAAGAAGGACAAGTGTATTAGGACTAGCAAACTGTAGCTGCTGCAATGAAGCACTTTTCTGTGATGCACATGTTCCAGTTCAGAGTTAAAAGATCCAGTCATAGAAGGTATGGAGATATTTGTGGTGAAAAGATCATTAAAAGCAGTGTTTTACTCAAGATATGTGTTTTTAAAACATTGTAAATAAATTGTAGTTAAATTATAGTTTATATTACTTTATGTTAAAACAGTCCTTTTGTTGCATCTACATTTATAATCTGTATTAAATTTTTATATTTTTTTTGTAGCTACTGGCTTGTATGCGTTGGTGAAAACTATAAATGGCACTTCAAGGCAACGTCAATCAATGATTCCGCAATGTTCAAGATAAGGAGTTTCAACCGACAACACACATGCTCCTTAATGGACGAAACATTCATACAGCGCAAACGTACTGCAGCTGTAGTTGGTAGCATGGTCATTCCAAAGTATTGTGATCCTAAGACTATTTACACACTAAAGGACATACAAATTGACATGTTATCCGAACACGGAGTGAACCTAAGCTACATGCAAGCATGGAGAGCAAAGGAAAAGGCTTTACAGTTTTTGAGAGGGAATCCGGCTGACTCCTACAGCAAATTACCCAAATATTTTTATATTCTTGAGGAGACTTATCCTGGATCAGTTGTTAAATTGAAGAAAACTGCAGATGAATGCTTCTTATACGCATTTGTTGTTCTTTGTACATCAATAAGTGGTTGGCAACATTGTAGGCCAGTAGTAGTAGTTGATGGGACATTCGTAAAGTCAGCCTACAGGGGGATTATGCTGACAGCAAGCACCATGGATGCAACAGGTAAAAAGTGTAAAACTTTTGTAGTTATTTTTTAGGCAGTCTATAAAATGTAGATACATTATAGTAATTTTGTAGTTATTTTGTAGCTATTACAAGAAATGTAGATAAATTGTCTATATTATGAAGATATATTGTAGTTGTTATATATTTATATTTTTATATACATTTTCATAACTGCCAATTAATATTTTATGAATTAATAATGTAGGTGCAATATTGCCCTTGGCATATGCTATGGTTGATTCTGAAAATGACGCATCTTGAAAGTGGTTCTTTGAGCAATTCAAGCAGGCATATGGTGAAAAACCTTTAATGTGTGTTGTTTCAGATAGGAATGAGAGTATACTGAAGGCAACATCAATTGTCTATACGGGCATGACACACTACTCTTGTATGTGGTATATTTGGACAAATATAAGGTCAAAATTCAAGAAGGGTCATCTACAATTACATGAATTGTACTTTGCTACAGCACGGTCATACACTCTCGATGAATTTAATGAAAGGATGTCGAAGATTGAAGAGGTAGACCCGAAATCTTACCTATATGATATTGGCTATCATAGATGGTCAAGAGTACATGCAACAATGAATAGAACGTGGACAATGACATCAAATATTGCAGAGTCGTTGAACGTTGTAACAAAAGATGCAAGAGAACTGCCGATATTTGACCTTTTAGAGTATATGCGGACACTGCTAGAGCGTTGGACCAACGAGAAGTTATTGAAGGCGAAGGGTACTTTCACATTTTTGGGTCCAAATTCAACAAAGAATTAGAGAACAACAGAACATTATCTCAGAAGCTTAGGGTAAGATCTGTTTATTTGGTGCAGAAAAAATAAATTACTTAATATGCAGTGTTTTCAGATTGTAGATAAATTGTAGTCAAATTGTAGATAATTGTAGGTTGTAGATAAGGTGTAGAATATTTGTAGATGATTTGTAGATAGGTTGTAGATAATCTATTTTTATGATTGAGATAATATTTTTTCTGTTTGTTCTGCAATTGTAGGTGAGGGCTTCAACAGATCATATACATACTGTGTTAGATGGTGTGAAGCGGTACATTGTGTGTCTAGAAAACAAGAAATGTAGTTGTAGCCAATTCCAACTTGAAGAACTTCCATGTGCGCATGCTTTGGAAGCATTAAGGCACAGGAATGAAACATATGAAAACTATTGCTCTCCGTATTACACAAGGGAGAGCCTTCTGCATATGTATGAAATACTAGTAAATCCTCTTCCTGATGAAAGAAAATGGAATGTGCCACAATATATTTTGGATGAGGTAGTAAATCCACCGACGGGAGATAAAAGGCAGTCAGGGAGACCTCAAAAGGAAAGATATAAAACATATGATGAAATAAAGTCAAAGAAATACAAGGTGTCATGTGGAAATTGTAGAGGTGAAGGGCATAACAAAAGATCTTGCAAGAATGCGCCCAAGAAGAAATGAATATCATGTAATTAGAATAGTTATTCAAACTAACTGTTAGTGAGTTAAAGTTAGCAGATTTTTTGTGTAATCGTTTAAGTTTTTAAAGATCATTACGAAGTAGACTACAATTTGTGTGTGTTTAATATGCTTTTATGTATTGTGTCAGGCATTTAAATTTGTCTTTGATATAGTGTAATTAAATTTTAATATTTATTATCTACAATACAACTGATATCAAAAAAATAACTTTAATGTAAAGTGTTTCCAGATTGTAGGTAAAATATAGGTTAAATGTAGTTAAATTGTAGTCTTGGTAATAATTTGTAGATGATTTGTAGATAAATTGTGTAAAATATATTTCTAGGATTGGAGTATTTATTTCTTCTATTTGTTGTGTAATTTAACTTCAACTGACAGTTATATACAGATATTACCTAGAACTTGAAGGTATTTCGTAAAAATTATGAACATATACAACTACAAAATTATATACAATAACTACATTGAGTGTTTCCAAAATGTAGATATTGTGAAGATTATTTGTAGGTAAATTATATTCTAATATCAAAATACTCATGTTTAATATAATGAAGATACAGTGCTGTAAACAACCAATTTATATTCAAGTGAACAACTAATAATGAAAGATAAAATAACAAAACAAAAAGGTATGCTGCAATAAAAAAATAAAAATTTTGTTCATAAAGTAGTGTATTCTCCTTCAACTACAAATTGGCATCAACTAAACTAGGAAAACAGGACACTATTTCTTCTTTCTCTGGACTCTAGTCTTCTCATTCAAAGCAGGAACACCCTTCCTCCTTGCTAGCCTGCATGTAACCTCACTTTCACTGATTGACCCATCTTCTTGCTTCTTTGTAGCATAGTCCCATAGGAGAGCTCCATAGAGTCTACGGTGTTGGTCGATATCCGAAAGGTCTTCTGAAGGGATTGACAAATCTCCAAGGCTAACATACTCCGCAAAAGCAGCCACAAATACACCACAATCGCTGCATAAGACAAAAAAATTTAATTATTTAACAAATGATTATAAAAATAATAATTAAACATATAGAAAGAGAGAATAGTTTTTTACAGTGATCCTTCCTTTTGCTGTGGAATCTCCGCAACCATCCACTGTATATTGTGAGGGTCTGTAACTGGTTTCTCAATGTATGCCTTTGTGGTCTTGAAGTTAATGTCTTTACGCTTCCCGTAGAAACCAGTTCAAGACAAATACAGAGGGATAATGATTGAAAGCTTATCAACACATGATTCAACAACATTATGATGGTGTGAAGACACCATGGAATCATACACATAAAGTTGCATGTCCGCTATGTCGAAAACGACCAACAACCAATGGAAATTCTCTACAATGTTCACGGACATGATGACATAGTCAACTTCATCCCAGGCAACATTAGCAAGAAGTCTATACCCAAGAATATATTCTGCAACATCATCATCGGGTTTAACAATCGAATACTTTTTTTCTAGCGGAGAACTTATGAACTTCTCATAAATTTGTTCAATCTTTGACTTGAACAAGCAATCCGTTGTTGTAAACCTAGTGTTGTTGTTGTTGGGGCCATATTTGCCTCTTTTTCTCAAGTAATACATAATAACATCAATGTGCTGCAAAATAAAATAAAATCTACTATAAGCTACAGTGTAACTACAATTATCAACAAAGCAGCTACACTTTAAACTACAAAGCCAGAATTCAAATAATCTAACAAATAGCTACACTTTAGCTGCTATACACAGCAACAAATGGAACACAACAACTACCATAAGGTCTCAATAATATCTACATTCAAACTACAGTTAATATTATAAGTCTTCAACTTGCTCTATAATTTAACTACAAATTAACTACAATCATGAAATATAGATATACCAATTCTGTCCAAATTACCAAATATACAATCTTTACATACAATCCATCATCAAATATGATACATAAGGTCCAACCTAAATACAATCACACTATAAATAATAAGAGCATCATTTATACGAAATGTCTACAATTTATAATAAAAGGCATAGTCACATATATTTCATATCTACAATATAACTACAATTATACTACAAAACAGAAGACAAAATATATCTTGTGAATTTATTCTTTGATACTTACCGAGTCATTGAGGACTTGTCCAGGGTGAGCAATGGAATAAAACCAGTGCTTCTTATCCACCTTTTTAACTCCAAGGTTTAACCAAGGCTTCATTTGGTTATCCTTTATGGAAAAGAGAACCTTCCTCCTGTAACAACAAATAAATGTCCAATAAAAAAAATCACAGAATGAATTACATATTTAAACTTTAAAATGCTGAAATGAAAGTATCAAATTAAGCATTCATACCTCTTAGATACTTTGCGACTACGGTGGTATAACCACTTATCTAACACATCAGAATCTACATTTTCACCTATAAGAGTTGTGAAGGGGTGCTTGAGGTAGAAAAATTTAGGTCCAATAGAGCTGCTGCCTCCAGAACTATATAGAGGTATGAAAGGTGATCGTCCATGTTTCCCCGGTTGCCTGGTTCTCCCCGGATGAATAAGGGTTGCTTCATCTGGTATGGGCTTGCCATACTTAACCAATTGTGTTAAGTTGTCTGGCAACTCAAAGTCATCCAATGTCACACCCTTCTTATCAATGTCTTATCCTTCAGAAACAACTTCATCCACATGCTGTGCATCTTCACCTTCATTTAGCTGTTTCTCAATGACTTGTTCTATCTGAGCTGCTACAGTCACTCCGTGAATTGGGGACTGTGAATTGATATCTTCAATATCTGTTATATAAAACATAACTTACTTAACAAAAATGTAAAACTGTATAAACAACAATTATTTATTCTGAATGACAGTATGATATTATACCTGCTTGTTCTACCTCAGTTGCTTCTTGAAATTCTGAATATAAGTCAAGATGTGCTGGAACATGTTCTGGACAAACTGCAGCTTCAATTTATAATTAAAAAAAGGTAAATAATACTAGATAATGTTGCCTTAAAATTTGTAGATATATGTAGGAAGTTGTAGATAAAATGTGAATAATAAAACTATGCTCTATAAAGTTTTATACTAAGTATATATATTTGTAAGTATTTTGTAGATACCCGTGTTGTTTGTGCTTGGATGCACTTGCTCACCAATATTGAACTAAAATTGTTGGTTGTTCACTCCTTGTTTTTGGTTGAACTACCAGCAAACTAAAGATTTTATGTTAGTTTGAGTATATTGTTTCATGTCATAATTTTTTTTGGTATATAAATATATGTCAACTCTTACCTTTGCCTCATCCGCATCATATCTCATGTTTATCAAATTCAAAACACTCTTCACATAATCATCTATAAACACTCGAAGGTCATGGAGTTCCTCAAATACAGTCTTCCTAAAATCCTCTAACTTTCCATCAACCTAAAAGTTAAAAATATAGTTAGTTGGTAATTTTATTCAAATAAATTACAAATCAGTTTAATTATGTACGAGGCAGTATTGGTTTCACAATTGTCTATAAATTGCTACAATTATACTACAATTTAACTACAATGTGTGCAATCCCAACACGGCTGACTATAGAATTATACTACAATTTAACTACAATGTATACTACATAAATTGTTATGAAATGTAGATAAATTGTAGCAAATATGTAAATATAATGTAGTTATAATATTACCTGTTCAATTCCCTTTTCTAGCTTCCTGAGCTTCTTAGCCACAGATTCCTTGTCCTCTTGACAATCTGTATGTTTGGGTTCCAATGTTGGAGAATCGACATTTGGAACCTCTGATGATTGTGCACCTTGTTCATCTTCAAAACCCGTTATGAAACCATGTTCATAACCCGTTATGAATGTACACGGAGATTTAGACGATGCCTAACGGGTTTCATAACCTATTACTTAAACGGGTTATGAAAACGGGTTCGATAACTAACCCGTTATGAAAACACGGAGATTTGCACCTTGTTCATAACTACAAATAATCTACAAAACTAAGACAACTAATCTATAATTTACCAAAACACTTAAAACAGAGATTTTTACATCCAAAACAAAACTAAAAAACTGGAAACGAAAATAATAAATGTTTACCTTCACCAAAAAAATTTTCTAAACCAATTTTGGGAGTTTTTTGGACTGTTTCTTCATTTTTTGTTTTGAGGAAGCAGGAGACAACTTGGGTTTTTTAACTGTTGGAATTTTAGGGGCATCTTCAACAATGTCATCATCTACACATACCTCTTTCCCCTTTCTTTTGAGTTGTTTGCCGCCAGTTGTAGCACTTCCTCCAGCATCTACATTGTGCATTTGCTTTGTTCTCATCTCGGCACGGATTTGCCTAGGAGATAAAATGTGAGTAGTAGGTTCCATTGCATGTGTAGATTTTACTTGTTTTTGTGGTGATTTTGGTGTTAAAACACCCAAAAGAGGGGATATCACCTACTGTAGATTTTTTAGGTATTTTTTTGGGAAATTTGATGTTCTTCATGGTTTAACTTCAACTTGACTAAAGATGGGAACAAATTTTGTAGAATGATAACTTCAATATTTGGTGAATTTACATGGAGAATAATGAAGAACGTGTGTAGCTTTTGTTCTGTAAAAAGAAAACAGACGCTAAACGTGGAGGAGTGAAGGGAAAGGTAAAACGTGGGGGGGGGGGAGTTACGGGTAAAGGTAAAACGTGGGGAAGGTGGTTGAGCTAAAAAGAAAGAGAAACGTGGGAATATACGGTCCTATAATTATGCCTCGTATAAATGCCCCATTAATTATATCCCTGTTTTAAATTATGGTATATAAATGATAATTTAGTATACTAAATGTAATTATATCTAACCTTAAATATTGAGGGTAATAAGGTTTCATATGTGGCATAGGAAGGTAAAAATTCCTTCTCTAAAACACTAGATATGATTGCCCGTGCATAGCACGGGTCCAACACCTCAAATGACTTTGAGGCTTATATTAGTAGCAGAATTTGTTTATTTCATTCCAGCGCAAGTGTTGTTCTTATTCTACTTTCTCTTATATTTTCTTTGGCACTTATTACACCTCTAATCAGCAACTCAAATCACAAAAAAAGAGGGATTACTTACCAGTAAAATATAGAGAGTAGTTAATGGCAGTTAAAGAGGAGAATAATAAGTGAAAAGAATAATTTTATTCTTGTTATAAATAATTTGTACATTGAATGCTACATTGGATGTCCATATTGTGAATAGCTTAAAGATTAAATTCCTACTTTATGTCCATCATCTTTACTTTTTATGCCTATAAAAGGCTATTAATTGCAATGGAAAGATACACCAAAGTGAAAGAAGAAAAGACTTCTTCCTTCTTTCTATCTCTTCTTAGTTACATTTTACTGCATTGCTTTTATTTTATAACACGTTATCAGCACAAAGCTCTAATTTTATTCTTAACTCCCGCTAAGCTGAGCCATATTTTATTAAGTTTTCACTATGTCAAATTTATCAAAACTTGAATTTGTGGCACTTGACATCACCGGGAAGAACTATTTATCATGGGTCCTTGATGCTAAAATTCACCTTGATGCTAAAGGTCTTGGAAATACTATTATACAAGGAAATGAAGCATCAAATCAGGATAAAGCGAAAGTCATGATTTTCCTTCGTCATCATCTACATGAAGGGTTAAAAACTGAATATTTAACCGTAAAAGATCCACTTGAATTATAGATTAATTTGAAGGATCGGTATGACCACCTAAACTTACGGTATTACCGAAAGCTCGGTATGAGTGGATACATTTAAGGCTGCAAGACTTTAAAACCGTAAGTGAGTATAATTCTACTATCTTTAAAGTAAGTTCTCTATTAAAATTATGTGGAGACACTATCACAGATGAGGACTTATTGGAAAAAATGTTTTCTACTTTTCACGCTTCAAATGTGGTGCTACAACAACAATACCGTGAAAAAGGTTTTAAGAAATATTCTCAATTAATCACATGCCTACTTGTGGCAGAGCAGAATAATACTCTATTAATAAAAAATCATAAAGCCCGTCCCACTGGGTTAACTCCATTTCCGGAAGTGAATGTTGTAGCAGCATATGATAAGTTTGAAAGAAAACAAAATAATTACCGTGGTCGTGGACATGGTCGTAAATGTGGGTGTGGCAGGGGACGAAACAATTATCGTCGTTATGGTGGAAATAAATTGGAGAACAATAAGGGTTCTCAAATTAATCATTCAAAAGGTAAAACTAGTATGTGTCACCGATGTGGTATGAATGGTCATTGGGCACGCATTTGTCGTGCGCCAGATCATGTTGTCAAACTTTATCAAGCCTCCCTCAGAAAAAAAAGAAAATAATGTGGAGGCACACTTGACCTTTCAAAATAATGATGATGAAGCAGGTCCCTCAAACAAATATGATTCTAAGGCACATCTTGCATATAAAGATGATGATTTTGGAGGCCTAACAAATATTACTCATTTAGAAGCTGGAGACTTCTTTGAGGATATTGACGGAAGAACTAATCATCTTACTGGGGAATGAAGCTATAAAAGTTGTTATTTATGTTTGCAACTAGTTTATTTTTCTTGAGTGTATTTTCCTAATGCATCATGTGTTGCTAGTTTCTACATTCCTAATGTATTTCTTAATGTTTGTTTTGTTTGTCTTTCATATTTCTTATGATGTATTTTTTGTTTTTTTTATGAAGAATATGAAAATTCCTCAGTCTTCAGTTGGACTCAAGATTAATAAAGATGATATTTGTCTTTTGGATAATGCTACAACACACACTATTTTAAAAGATAAGAGATATTTCTCTTATTTGGTAATGAAAGAAGCGAATGTTAATACAATATCCGGTAGCACAAGATTAATTAAAGGTTCTGAAAGAGCCAATTTATTACTACCAGGAAGAACAAATTTGGTTATTGATGAAGCATTATATTGTAGTAAATCTCAAATAAACTTATTAAGTTTCAAAGATATTCGACAAAATAGCTATCATATTGAGACTACAAATGATGAAAAGATTGAATATTTTTATATTACTACAATAATGTCTGGTAAGAAATATGTGCTTGAAATGTTACCTGCTCTCTCCTCCGGCTTATACTACACAAGTATTAGCAGGATTGAAACACATGCCGTAGTAAACGAGAAGTTTATTAATCAAGATAATTTTATTATTTAGCATGACCGGTTGGGCCATCCTGGTTCTAATATGATGGGTAAAATAATTGAGAATTCACATGGACATACAATGAAGAATCAGAAGATTCTTCAATTTAAGGAATTCTCTTGTGCTGCATGTTCTCAAGGAAAATTAATTATTAGACCATCAATTATTAAAGCTATGATGGAATCCCCTGTATTTCTGGAACGTATACAGGGAGATATATATGAGCCCATTTATCCTCCATGTGGACCATTCAAATATTATATGGTTTTGGTAGATGCATCTACAAGATGGTCACATTTGTGCTTACTATCAACTCGCAATATGGCATTTGCGAGATTGTTGGCTCAAATAATAAAGCTAAGAGCACAATTTCCAGATTATGCAATTAAGACAATTCGTCTTGATAATGCTGGTAAGTTTACATCCCAAGCCTTTAATGATTATTGTATTTCAACTGGGATAACAATTGAGCATCTGGTTGCTCATGTTCATACACAAAATGGTCTAGCAGAATCATTGATCAAACTCCTCCAATTAATCGCTAGACCAATGCTTATGAGAACAAAACTTCTCATTTCAGTATGAGGTTATGCTATTTTGCACGCAGTAGCACTTGTGCGGATTAGGCCCACAAGTTATCATAAAGTCTTCCCATTGCAATTGGCTTTTGGTCAGGAGCCAAATATTTCCCAAATTAGGATCTTTGGTTGTGCGATATATGTTCTAATTGCTCCACCACAATGCACAAAGATGGGTCCTCAAAGAAGGTTGGGGATATATGATGGATATGAATCTCTTTCTATTATAAAATATCTAGAGCGGATGACTGGAGATTTATTTACGACAAGATTTTCTGATTGCCATTTTGATGAATCAGTATATCCAACATTAGGCGGAGAAAATAAACAGCTGAAAAAGAAGATAGATTGGAATGCATTATCACTGTCTCATTTAGATCCTCGAACAAATCAATGTGAACAAGAGGTTCAAAAGATTATTCATTTGTAAAATATTGCAAATCAATTGCCACATGCATTCACTGACCTACCAAGGGTGATTAAGTCACATATTCCAGCTGCTGATGCTCCAATTCAAGTTGATATCCCAGCCGGACAATTAATTAAAGCAAATGAGTCTAAGCCATGCTTGAAACGTGGTAGACCAATCGGTTCTAAAGATAAAAATCTTCGAAGAAGAAAAGGAGCAAGTGATCAAAGTGAACATAACACAGAGGTAGTGGCTCAAGAAGAGCCCCAAAACGTAACAAATGATAAGACCTTAGGGGAGGTCCAAGTACCTGAAAATAATGAGAATGAAGAGATATTTATAAGTTACGTCTCAAACGGGAAAAGATGGAACCGAAATAATATTTTTATCGATAACATTTTTGCTTACAATGTTGCTGTTGAAATAATGCAACAAGATGAGGATCTTGAACCAAAATCTATCAATGAATGTAGACAGAGAAATGATTGGCCAAAATGGAAAGACGCTATCCAGGCAGAGTTAACTTCACTTGGAAAACGTGAAGTCTTCGGACCCATAGTTCGAACACCTGAAGGCATAAAGCCAGTAGGGTATAAATGGGTTTTTGTGCGAAAACGAAATGATAAAAATGAAGTCGTTAGATATAAAGCGCGACTTGTGGCACAAGGGTTTTCCCAAAGACCTGGAATTAATTATATGGAGACATATTCTCCTGTAGTGGATGCTATCACCTTCAGGTATCTCATAAATATGGCAGTGCAAGAAAAACTTGATATGCATCTAATGGATGTTGTTACAGCCTATTTGTATGGATCATTAGACAACGAAATTTTTATGAAAGTACCTGAGGGATTTAAAGTGCCAGAAGCATATAAAAGTTTTCGAGAAACTTGTTCAATAAAGCTTCAGAAATCTTTATACGGATTGAAACAATCAGGTCGTATGTGGTACAATCGCCTGAGTGAATACCTGTTGAAAGAAGGGTACAAGAATGATCCAATTTGTCCTTGTGTCTTTATAAAAAGGTCTGGATCTGAATTTGTTATAATCGCCGTGTATGTTGATGATTTAAATATCATTGGAACTCCTGGGGAGCTTCCAAAAACAGTAGACTGTTTGAAGAAAGAATTTGAAATGAAAGATCTTGGAAAGACAAAATTTTGTCTTGGTCTACAAATTGAGTATATGAAAGATGGAATATTTGTCCATCAATCAACATACACCGAAAAGATTTTAAAGCGATTCTATATGGATAAAGCACATCCATTGAGTACCCCGATGGTTGTGAGATCACTTGATATAAAGAAAGATCCATTCCGACCTCATGAAAATGATGAAGAGCTTCTTGGTGCCGAAGTACCATATCTTAGTGCAATTGGGGCATTAATGTATCTTGCCAATAATTCCCGACCAGATATAGCTTTCTCAGTAAGCTTATTGGCAAGATTTAGTACTTCGCCAACACAAAGACACTGGAATGGTATTAAACATATATTCAGATACCTCCAAGGGACCATTGATATGGGTTTATTTTATTCAAATGAATCCAAGCCATCATTGATTGGTTATGCAGATGCAGGATATTTGTCTGATCCACACAAAGGTCGATCTCAGACAGGCTATTTATTTACAAGTGGAGGTACAGCCATATCATGGCGTTCGACAAAACAAACTATGGTTGCTACTTCTTCAAATCATGCAGAGATAATAGCCATTCACGAAGCAAGTCGAGAATGCGTTTGGTTAAGATCTATAACTCAACACATTCAGCAAACATGTGGTCTTTCTTCGAAAGAGAATATTCCAACAATATTGTATGAAGACAATGTTGCATGCATAGCTCAATTGAAAGGAGGATATATCAAAGGAGATAGAACAAAACACATTTCACCGAAATTCTTTTTCACTCATGATCTTCAGAAGAATGGTGAAATAGATGTACAACAAGTTCGTTCAAGTGATAATTTGGCTGATTTGTTCACTGAGGCATTACCAACCTCAATATTTGAAAAGCTAATATATAAGATTGGAATGCGCCGTCTTCGAGACATTAAGTGATTTTTCATCAGGGGGAGTAACTACATGCTGCACTTTTTTCCTTAACCAAGGTTTTGTTCCACTGGGTTTTCCTGGTAAGGTTTTTAATGAGACAACAAGCAATGCATATTATAAATAACTATGTACATCCCAATATTCTTTTTTATAAGTTCTTAATGAGGCACATTATCTTACATGGACATCCAAGGGGGGTGTTATAAATAGTTTGTACATTGAATGCTACATTGGATGCTCATGTTGTGAATAACATAATTTGTACATTGGATGCTACATTGGATGTCCATGTTGTGAATAGCTTAAAGATTAAATCTCTTACTTTATGCCCATCATCTTTACTTTTTATGCCTATAAAAGGCTATGTAATTGCAATGGAAAGATACACCAAAGTGAAAGAAGAAAAGACTTCTTCTTTCTTTCTATCTCTTCTTATTTACATATTACTGCATTGCTTTTATTTTATAACAATTCTAAATTTATTGAATAAGTATCTTAGAGTCAAAATAATATATCACGCATAGGTGCTCAAATCACAAAACTCATCAACTGAGATCTTTCTGTGATTTTTTTCACTCAAATGAAACATCTTCCAAAGAAATATTAAGAAACATACTGCAGAAGGCATAAAATTTGAAAAAGTAAACAATTGACAGTTACGATCTTTACACATGGATCTATCTTCTTTTTTTTGAGTAAAACACGTGCACCTATTGCCTAGAAAGATTGAGCAATACACCCAAAGAGGTGAATAAGTCTTCAGGATCTCCAGGCTTTGGCTGGCAACAGATTGAACTAAGATATACTAATACTATTCTCTCCCCTCTTGTTCGAGTTAAAGCATCATATTCTACTACAACCTGTATAATGTCAAAAGAATTGTCGAGGAATAAATCTTTTGTATATCAAATATCTCAAGGATGAAATAACTCTTGGAAGGGATATCTTTGGTGACCTGTAAGGATATAAATATTTAAGTACGACTCCATTTACATGCACAGGTAAATAATGCTTTTCCACTGAAAGAAAATCAATTATAATAAAATTGTACTACAAATCCAAATCGATAGTTATACGCTATAAAATATATGATACTCCATAATAGTTTAATAGCTCAAGGAGCAACAAAAAGAGGACCAGAGCAGCACTACTTGCAAACCTACTCGGGATGTCAAAAGTACTCTCTGTTGAAGAACCACGTAAAGGAGATTTTTTTAGTAAGCAGCCATCTTTGTATATAGTACAAATCCATTTCGTGATCCATTTGATGAAAATGTCATGTATCTTACGTATATTGATTTAATTACTCCCTCCATCCCATTTCTTGTTGCAGACTTTTCATTTTGCAGATATCTTAGAATATTTGGCATATTCTATGGGAAACATTAGTTTATATAAACAATATTCTTCAAGCATTCCATCTCTGCGAGCAATCAAATAACTATGTAGAGGGATTGGAAGAACTAAATAGAAGTACTGTTCCACTACTGCTAATACACTGCATGTGTTCTTTGTGCCAACTCCCTCTAAAGAAGAGAAACGAAGCTGATCTTTTCCATCTAGAATTTTTTTATACTCAAAAGTACTTAATACTTTAGTCCACTAAGGCTAGTTTCAGTTGGGAGAAGTGATAGTGCAATTGTAAAATATCATTCAAGAGGTATGACACTTACCACATTATAATGGTTCTTCCCGATTTACGAATCTGAGATCAGCAAGAAAGCCAGTTTTTGCAGGAAACATCTTCATCGCTTTTTTCTACCGTCTCAGCACTATTGTTTCCATCTCAGCGCATTCAAGAAGCATTTAGTCTAGTTAAAAACTATAATTTGTAGGATCCCCTTACAGCAGTGGTGATGGATGAACTGCTATCATTGCAAGCTACTCCATTATCTATATTTAGGATCTGGCAAAAATCTATAACTACGACCAATTATTGCTCATGGATAAGATATATATTCAAAATAATAAAAATGAGGCACCCAGCAAATATAGTGTGTTTCCCTCCTGTTACAACTAAGATTATAAGTTTGGTAATTGCCCTAAGCTGTACTTTCTCTTCTTTAAAATATGTAAATTTTGAACTTCCTTCTTTCTTTTCTCCTTGTCAGGAGGTGCGTCAATACAACCATTCAATTCATCTACCAGAAAAGCTATCATTTTAGAGATGTTTTACGAAAAGTGTAGGAAGAAAGATTAAAGTGAATAAACAAGGAGCAAATCAGAGATGCTTTAGGAAAAAGATAAGTTTTTCGCTTTCATCATCAATCAAGTATATAATCAAACTGGAATAATGTGCGCAAAGTAATCAGAAAAGACACTTTTACTTTATCAATAAGCAATAAAAATAGAACTTGGAAAGAAGAAAAACTATGGTGAGCATGAGTTTAGAGAAGGAAGAATCAAGCAAATAGGTCTATATCACACTTATACCCGAGAAGAAAGAACGATAACAATGTCTCGGCCTTTTTTTTGGTACGTGCTTATCAATGTAAATGCTTAGTTTATCTGAAAAGAATAATAGATATAAAGTAATAACATCTCAAAAGAAGTGACTCCAACAAATTTGTTAGCATAAGATTTTTCCTATTAGAGACAAAGAATCTCAAAGTTACTTAGCAATTTTAAACATATAGAACCACTTGCGTGTAAAGAAAATGAAAAATCTTTAAACATCTTACACAGGGATAAAGGAATCAGCATCAACCAAGTACTCCATTCTATGAGATTTAGGCAATAAATAAATTGTTGAAGCGATCACAGTAGCATTCCTGTATATCTATTAGCAGAATCCGCTGCCCAGCAAAATTAATTGCTCTTAAATATCTTAGCTTTTGCATAGGTTTTCCTAAATCTAATATACTCAGCAAATATTTCAACTATAATTTAAATTTACGTACATTCTTTGCATCCTATAATCCTTTCGCTAACACCAAATATCCTTGTGCCTCTGAAATAAATATAGGCAGCCTAAACAATGTAGGATGAGTAAAGTTCCATGTTGACTTGGCAAAATATACTGAGAAAGAAATGGCACAAACATGAAATCATATAGAATGCCGAAAAGAAATGTTTTACAAGAATCTAAGGTTGAAAGAGAAACAGAGACATACCCCAATATTGTTGTACTCCCAAATCTTATGTACTTCGTAGTACACCGCCTACAATTACAACAACAACAACAACAACCCAGTATAATCCCACTTAGTGGGGTCTGGGGAGGGTAGTGTGTACGCAGACCTTACCCCTACCCTAGGGTAGAGAGACTGTTTCCAAATAGACCCCCGGCATCCTTCCCTCCAAGAACTTCCCACCTTGCTCTTGGGGAGACTCGAACTCACAACCTCTCGGTTGGAAGTGGGGGTTGCTTACCATCAGAGCAACACCGCCTACAATTAGTAAAAGTGAAATCATACTTGGACCCATCCGATAATATTTGTATCACAATAATTAGAATTCAATATTAAACATATCAAAATAATGACAACAAATATTAGTACCACATAAAAAATGTAAGAAAATGCTTTTTTTTTTTTTTACAAAATATGCAAAAATATTTAGAGAAACAGACCCGTCACCAAGGAAAGCACAAGCAATAATAAAGGTGGCATATAAAGAAGCTGCGACACATAATCTCTGTAAAGCCCTTAAAGAAAGCCCCTTTGTTTGTTCTAGCAACTGTCCCATTCATTAGCAAGGAAAAAGAAAAGATAATGAATATCACATTAAACAGACATGGGAAACAAAATACGACAATTACTACATCTCTTATCTTTAAACCTAATTCCCACAAAATACACAATTTAGCTTTAAGAAATACCTGAATAAATTGAAGCACATGTCGGAAAGATTTCAACAAAAAGAAGTTTTACAATTAAAAAAGAATCTTGCTGAAGCTAAATGGAAGAAGGCAAACGCGATAAAAGGAACTGAATCACAGAAATTCGTCGTTAATAGGGTGAAGCAATAAACACAAATGAAGACCATGAGAGAAAGGAGGCGCGGTTTTACCTATCAAAAAGCACAAGTGGTTTGCTAATATCAGTTGTAGTAAAATAACCTTTTTATCCTTCTGTAAATTGTCATTTCTACCCTTGGTCGACCAACTTGGCTCTTCTATAATAAAAAAAACAGACTTTGCTAAAAGTGCTCATTTCCCAATACAATTCGAGCCACCTCATCGTATAAAAGTCGACCTCGTGTATTTCTTATAATGTCGTACTTTCACTTAACTATGTACATCCCGTTCACACATAAACTCATTGAAATAATAATAATAACCACACGTTAAGAAATGTATGGGATAAAATTAGTTGATAACAGGTGGTCGAACAGTAAAATGACAAGTAGAGCCGAAGATAGACAAAGGACGAGTCGGAAAACAATTAGTATCGAATGCGGCGTGTCTGATCGGTACCGGATAGATTCCGAAGGGAACGTAGTCGGCGGTAGAAGTTGAAAGATTTGCCATTGGACAACATTCAATGAGAGAATATTTGGTAGCATTAAATGACCAACCGTTACATAGAATATCTGTATTCAAGGCATGCCGTTACATACTCATCAATGACCTTTTTATTATCATTTAAAGAGGAGCTTGATCCTAAGATCATGTTTCCCTAGATAAACTATAAATAGTGGTGTTAACAGCCATTGTAAGGACACGAAATATTCCACATGCAAAAGTTATACTTTATTATTTTGCTCTCATATTTTACTATTCAAGCTCTCACTTTAACAATTTTATCGTTGCTTTATCTTTGGCTAAACTTTTGCTCTTAGAAAGACTGAGTTCGGAATTCTTGTTATCTTCTTTAATTTCAATCACTAAATCTTAACTTTAGTCTTATTTCTTTATTATTTTTGGATCAAATTGATGTGAGCACGTGATTTTTGCCCTACATGAATTACTCCCATAAATTCAAAACAAAATAACTTTCTTTTATTTGGAACCTTTTGAGGATTTCATGGCATTTTCTGTTAATTATTTGTATTTGTCTGTGCATTTCATTTTTGTTTAATTAATAAATACAAAAATATACTGCATTTGAATTTAGGATTTAATTTTACATTTTTTTTAGATTAACTAGTAATTAGTGTTTTACAAAAATAGAAAAACCACAAAAAATAACTTATTTTGCATTTTTTTTAATTCTTAGCTTTGAATTTTGGTAGTTTTCTTTTAATTTGGTATTTAAGTAGTTGTGGTAATTATTTTTAGAGTTTAATTAGTTTAATTTGGTAGGATAATATTAGTTTTAATAATTAATTTAGGTTTTATTTCTAATTTTGAAAAGAAAAGAAATTTTGAAATTGAAAAAGAGAAAAGATTCAAAAACAAAGAGAAGTTCGGACTTGGGCCATTTTAATTAAACCTTCATCAGCCCAATTGATACCCTGAAACCTGTATAATTCCAGCCCAAACCATGCCCCAACCCGGTCCAAATCTCACTTTATGACCAAACGACACAGTTTCCCTTATTAAATCTGAGCCTTCGATTTCTTTTAATCAACGGTCGGGAACTGGGTCACATTTTAGTATTTAAATGTCCTAAAGCCTACCCCCCCACCCTCTCAAACTCGTCTCTCTCACTTCCCATCATCAGAGACCCAAACAAAAAAAACCTAGCGCCGCCTTGGTTTTCCACCATATCCGCCCGTGCGGCGCCACCCGCAAATCACCCCAAATTAACACCCCAAAATCCCCATGGTTCCCTCTCCCCAAATCTCTAACTCTTTTCCCTCGAATCTATCCCGAATCCCTTGAATCTTAAATCTGAAGTCTGAACCCTAAAAGGCCTATTCTCGAAATTGGTTGCATGCAAGGTTATGTCTCGAGTTTTCTGAGTTTTTCAAGGCCAACTTACCACAAAATAATGATGGTTGCTGGTTCTTGGAAAGGAACAAGCGATTAACATTATCTTGGGTTAAGTTGGAATATCAATATGGATTCCGAGTCTATTTGGTAAGTTTCTGCATTTCCTTTTTGTTTCGTTTGGTTTTTTTTTGCGTTATTTCACATCTGTTCTTCTCTTGTCTATTATTTCTGTAGGTTTAGGTCTCTTCTGTTAAATTTGTTGAATTTGTTTAGCTTTTGATTTTAGGTTCTTCTTTGTTTTTTTTTTAGAATGTTCAATAATTTTGTTGGTTTGTGCATTGTACATGTTTTAACTTCTGATTTCTGTTTCAGTCGATAACTAATCTAGTTAAATTTGGTGTTAATTTGATAATCTAGTTAATTCTAGCCCATTTATAAGTCATTCATTTAGTCTAGATTTTTAATTTGTTTGAAATCGTTTAAGTGCTGCTTTCCTCTGCCTTCCATGAGATTGTAGAATGCTTTGGTTTATTTTATTTGGGCTTTGGGTTTCTAACCCATTTGCAAAAAGAAAGGCAGCCCGTTCATTTAGTTAAGTCATTGGGTCAACTTGACCCATAGATTTCAGGGTAAAAACAGGGATCCTAAGGGGTAGTTTAGGAATTGTAGGTGGGGGAAATCTCTTGTAACTGAATAGGAAGCTTCCTAGAAGCTGGGATTGGGACTAAAGTAAAAACCTGATTTTTAAATTAAGGGTATGTGAGCAAAATGAGAATTTAAAAAAAAGGGGTCTTTCCTTCTTTAGCAAGTCAGAATTGAGGGATTAAAAAAATACCAAAAGGCAAAACGGCTGAGAAAAGTTATTCGTAAAACACATTGAGATTTCTGCATCTTTTGGGGTGTGAATTGGTTCTGAATCAGCTCACTAATCTTGAATTTCAACTGGAATTTAAAAGCTTCAAAGAATTCTTGCTTTATCTGGGTGAAAAAATGGTTTAAAGAGCTGAAATTGCTGGATCTCTGGAAGCTGTTTGATTTGGTTTTACTGCTGATCTCTGCTACTATACTTGCTAGCTTGGTTTTGCTTTAAGTTGATTCTCAAAACTCTTGTTTGTCTTTGCTGTAACCAGGTACACATTCGACTTCAAATGACATATTGAAATAGGAATGAGCATGCTGATGATACCATGTTTTATGGCAGTATATGTTAAATTATTTGGTTCTGTGTTCATGTAGTCCTGTTGCATGGTTGTGTGTTCATTAAGTTATTATTAAAGTATTTGTAAAGCGGATGAGTAGTTTGGTCTAGTATGGTTTGAGTTATGGGCTAATAAGAATGCTGTTAGATGCATTTAGCCATGCTTTTGGTACTATTAGTTCTAATGTGAGATTGTGTTCAGAAGTTAGACACGTGAGTTTCATTAACTAACTTGAGGCTGCTTACCTCTTCTAGATGTTAGTTTAGGTGTTTGAACGAATTCAGTGCACGATATTGTATTTGATAGTTGATCCGAATGGCTGTAATATTCCACTGAAGCCACTGAATGTGTTAGTTTAAATATTTATTATGTAGTAGTTCTGATTTTGAGATGCAGAAAATTGGTTGTGCCATGTTGCAATACAAAAGTCTCCTATTTGGTTTAGGTAGAATCAACTAGTGATTGCTTTCTTTCGAGGTTTGGAGTCAGGCAGTTCCCAGTCCTTTGTTAATGAATGAAGTCTATCTGAAACTTTAAATTGTTTTTCTTCTTGCTGGAAATTCGAATTGGTTGCTTAAAATGATAAAACATCTTGCACGAGCTGTTAATAATCAGTTTTTTTTTCAAATTCTAAATCTTTACAACAATGTAGTTTACTTTCAATTGTTAATGCTTAAATCACTGAATTGGGCTATTAGCATTGGCCCAGTTGTGCCAAATTTCCTTTTGACGGACAGATCTCAGTTATGGGCTTCGTGTTTGAGCCCATTTGCATCATCATACCTGTTGGCAAAATGATCAATTGGTCATTGGGTTCATAGCCCTCCTGGGTTCCTTCAGTAATTCCATTTGATTTCATGTACTGTTAACTTACGAATTATTAACATTGATTTTAAAATTTTCGCCTTAATGATTGGAAATTCTTTAGTCTTTTAATTAGTTAGCAGGGTCCTTTAAATTAATCGAGGTATGCCATATCAAACAAGACCAATATTTATGGCCCTCAAAATTAAGTGTAGAAACTCTTTTATTAGAATAATCGAGGTGCGCTGTGCCGAACAAAAGTCTTAAAATGCATGGCCCTCGCATAATTAGTATTTTGAGCCTTAGAATTCGAGGCGCGCCATTTAGCGAATTTCCATAGCCCTCGCAATGTTGCAAAGGCATAGTTGCTTTAGACGCATAATTAAATTACCTTTCTAAACTCGGGTGTGCATTTCATGTGACCCAACTCCAAGTCTTAACAATGTTAAATAAAATGTGTCTCGGATTGCGGGTGCATTTCATATGGCGTGGTCCAAAGACGTGTTTTAGATGACGTTGAATCTTCCTAAAAAATAATTAAAAGTGGTTAAAGAGTTAAAATTTGCACATAGGTTCAAATGTAGTAAAATTATATAATTAAGCCAGTTATAACAGTTGAGCGACCGTGCTAGAACCATGGAACTTGGGAATGCATAACACCTTCTCCTGGGTTAACAGAATTCCTTACTCGGATTTCTGGTTCGCGGACTGTTAAACAGAGTCAACCCTTTCCTCGATTCGGGATTCAACCGGTGACTTGGGACAACATAAATCTCCAAAGTGGCGACTCTGAATCTTTTAATAATAAATCCCGTTTCGATTGTCCTTTAATTGGAAAAACTCCCTTTTATTTATACTCTCCCGGGGGTGTAGTAAAAAAGGAGGTGTGACAGCTCTGGCGACTCTGCTGGGGACAGAACCCAGAATCTCTGGTTCAGGGTTCCAGAATTCGAGCTTAGAATAATTGTTATAGTTGGCTTTATCCATTATCTGAATTTGTTACATGATTTGGGCCTAATGTGATAATTGATTGCTTTTACCGCTTTGATATTCCGTGAACTGTATATAAACTGTTGTGAAGTCCTTCCTCTCTCTGAGTCTTCTAAATCATGAAGAAGTGTGCACTTCGTGTGATTTCTTTTCTGTTAGAATCATATTCCAAATTTAGAACGAGGTTCGGACAAGTTGCAAAACCGGTGAAGCTTTTGTATTCCCGGTACGCTGCCCCCTGCCCCCCCGGGCTCGAGCTGTCCGCTCGGGTAAGCCAGGTCTAGAACAATAAACCCCAGGATTTAAACCTAGCAAAACACAGCTTCATGCCAGATCCCTAGTAGGAACGTTTGTTTGCATCATGTGCATTTTGACTTTGGAGGCTCAACACAGGGGTTGGGTCTGTCTAGGACAGGTGCACCCGAAACAAAAAGACCATCCTGATGCATCCTACTTGCTACTTGTGCATTTATTTGCTTCGGACTTGCATGTTGACCGGCTTATGAATATTGGGAAAGGTTGAGGAAAGAGAAATGGCAGTATGAGGGTTAAAGAGAGTTAATCGCGTGTTCTAAAAAAACCAATGTCCAAATAGTGTCAAAACTCTGCCGAATTTTCGAGAAAATAAAAAGAGGGAAGAAAAGAAAAAAAGTTTTTTTTGTTTTCAAAATAGATTGTTTTATTTACCAATGAAATGAAAAAAGAAAAAAAGAGAGAAAAAGTTTTTGTTTTCAAAAAATAGTTTTATTTGCCAATGAAATAAAAAAAAAGACTTTTGTTTTCACAAATAGTTTGTTTTATTTGCCCGAACTACGCCGGTTTGATTCTCACGGGGTGTGAGATACGTAGGCAACCCCCATCGGGTTCAACTTTCTTTTTGCAAAAATAGCCCAAAAGCCCAAAAATTACTTTAATTTGAAAATAATTAGGATGATGCCACTCTTGTCAGAAATAACCGAATGTCCCTAAAAGGGCACTGGAAGGCTATTTTTGCAAGAACAACCTCTTTTGTCACTTTCAAAGGTTTTGGCTGGTTAGCTGACACAGCCTTAAAATCTTCGTTTTTGAAGTGCTGAAAGGCCGTGGTGGCAAGGCCGGATGTTTTATGGAAATTTTGGAATTGGTCATTTCTCTTAAGTCAAAACGAGTCATGGTTTTCTTTTAAATTAAAATCACCTTAATAAATGTGCAGGATGAGCACAAATCAAAATGAACATTTCTCAGTCCGTGAAGAGATCCCTTTGGAGCTACATATGTGGTGGCATGATTTGGGGGACGATAGCAGAAAAATTGTGACAAAAGAACTGGGCGGTCTTATTGGGCTTTTGAAGGTCAAGACCAGAAAAGACGTGATTGAGGCCTTAATACCATTTTGGGACCCACCACATAATGTGTTACACTTTGCGGATTTCGAGTTAACTCCTATGCTAGAAGAGATAGAAGGCTATGCTGGTTTCGAAGGGAATCTCAGAAGTCAATACCCGATAGCACCAAGAACAGTGACCCCCCACAAATTTTTGGACTTGTTAAGCATCAGTCGGGATGTCCGAGATGGAAATTTGGCCAAAGGATTTTGTACCTTCTACTTTCTGTACCGACGATACGGGAATCCACGTGGTTTCGAAACACCAGATACTGGTCTTACTCATGCTGGGAATTACGATAAGTGGGAAGCTCGGAGAGGATTAACTTTCATAGTGGCGTTCCTGGGTATTTTGGTTTGCCCGAGAAAAGATGGGAACATAGAGATGGGATTAGTAGGGATAACTGACTTTATGGTGAAGAAGGCAAATGGGACTATAGTGTCGTTGATCTTGGCAGAAATTTACCGAGCTCTTACTCGTTGTCAAGAAGGAGCAAAGTTCTTTGAAGGGTGCAATATGTTGTTACAAATATGGATGGAGGAACACCTTTGCCACCATCCCGGATACTTGAATTGCGGTATGATTGGCCTCGAGTGCATTAAAAAACATGAAAAGCGAGTAGAGGGTTATGAGTTTCCAGATGGTGCGGAAGCATGGCATGCTCATTTGAGATCTTTGACCGCAAATAAGATCGAATGGACATTCGGATGGTTCTCGGTCAATGAAGTAACCTATATGTCGGCTGAGGTGTGTTTTTTGCTGTTGATGGGTCTGCGGAGTATCCAGCCTTATGCTCCGCATAGAGTCTTGCGTTATTTGGGCCGGTACAAGACCATCCCACATAATGAAGATTTGAGTCAGCAAGTCATTGAGTTAGATCCAAAAGCTGCCTTCCCAGAAGAAAACGTGCATCGGGTTTGGCATCAGTGCAGATTCTTAGGGCCTAACACGCAAGTACGAGACCTATCCAGAGGTGAGGTGGAGCCCAGTTATATTGCTTGGTATGGTAAAAGATCCTGAGTTCAACATGAGCCTGACAAGCCCGCAAAGAGACCTCATGTCTACCAATTCACCGACGGAGCTCAGGTATAATGGGATTGGCTGACCAAAGAAAACGATTACAGGGCTACCATAAGCAAGTTGGAAAAGCAAGTCAGAGAACTTCAATTCGAGAATAGCTTGCAAGTGGCGGCGGATGAAGGAGAAAATAAAAAACTAGCCAAAGAAAATGAGGCCCTTCGAGCTCAAATCCAGAAATTAAAAGTAGCAGCAGAAAATCCAGTCCGAAGTGACAGAGATGAAAAACTCATAGCTAACCTGAGGCAGAAAGTAAATGACTACAGTTTTGATTTGAATAAAGCAGAAAGTGAATTAGCTAAGGCTCGAAAGCAATTGGCTAAAAACTCAGATGAACGAGTACTCTGGTTAAGCAATTGAGAGAAAGGTACGACGATGAGGTCGCAAGGTTAAAGAGAAGGGTCATCGCCGCAGAAAACAAAATGATCAAACATGCAAAAGACTTCAAAGTTGAAAGGGAACATTGTTATACAGCATTGGCGCAATTAGAAATAGATTTGCAACAACTTCAGAAGCAAAATCATGTGGCTGAGCAAACTTTGGAAACCAGGGCCCAGCAGATTGGGCGTTTGTTACAAGAAAAGGGCGCCATAAGAGAGAGAATTAGAAGCATTGCCGACTACATCGTTATGAAGTGCCACATCTGTGAGGATATGACTCGCACTACATTCTTTGTAGCGGTGATGACCTTTATTAAACAAATAATGAACGACTTGGACCGACTTCAAAGGGATCTTGCACATAGGCCCGTGGCGAGACCGAATGATGTCCCGCGGGCACCAGGAGCTTTGATGTATTCGTGATTTTTCGTTTGAGTCTGTATTTCCTTTTCTGTCGGAGTCTGTAAGTCATGTTGAGTTTGTATTTTCTTTTTGTTTTTGAGTCTGTATTTCTTCGGAGTATGACAGTCCATTCTTGGAGTCTGTATTTCATCTTTGCATTGAAATCTGTTAGTCTTTTGGAATTTGTTAGTTTTGAGTTTGTAATGGAGGCATTTGTTGTTTTATGAAAATTGAAAATCCCAAAAAAATGTTTTATTTCGCACTTATCTACAAGAACTACGCTTGGTCTGATTCATGCGGGGTCATGATACGTAGGCAGTCTCCATAGGATTCAACTGTAACCAAATAAAAGAGAGTAAAGAGAAGAAAGAGCGGAAAAACAAAAGAGAGAGAAAATAAGAAATAAGATAGGGTAAAGACAAAGAGAGAACAGAGGCTGGAATGAAAGGAAAGGAAAAGAAAAGAAAAGAAAAGAAAAGAAAAGGGGATGTTTGCAATTAAAAGAAGGAAAAGGCCGGGATGACGCATGCAACCAATCAAATACACAATAGAGACGGTTAACTGTTTAGGTGCATTCATGCCCAATGTGCGGTTACCAATCTGTTAAAGCCTAATCGCTAACAAGGTTGTTTGTTTGATGTATTAAGTCCAGGCAGGTGATTAGTTGACTGGCATTCTGGCAACTCACTCCTATAACACCCGATCAAAAGATAGGCTGAATATGGTCGACCAGGAACCGAAAACAAGTATTGTCGACCCGTCGAAAGAGGTGGAAGAAATGGACGTTAATGCAATAAGGGAAGAAATGTATAAGCTGAAACAGAAGATGGCTGAAATGTACCAAGCTTGGGTGAAAGGACATCCACCACCGGTTTATCCCGCCAATCCTGCTTATATCCCACCATCAGCCCAACCTCTGGAGCCTCCCACTGTGAAGTTATCTCTAGCCTTCCCCCTCTACCAACAATGCCATGGCACCACTTCCCATACTTCTCAAGCTCCACCACCTAAACAAGTCTCGTACCCTCCCCCACCAATTACACCTGTTTTTGTAGCACCTCCACCTGCTACATTACACAGATCTTCCAGTGAACTCCTGTTTCAAACTCACGACAACCAGTACTATCCCCCTGAAATCACCTTCAAAGTTCCAGAACCATATCCTTACACTCCTCATCTTGATATCCCGGCAGAGACCGAGAAACCGCCCAAAAATCACGAGCATGAAGAGATGATCAGAAAGGTCAAAAGCTTAGAGCAATCATTCCGAGATATGAAGGGTCTGGGAGGCCAAGTGAGTGTGGCCTATAAGAATTTGTGTCTGTTCCCAGATGTTCAGTTGCTAGCAGGGTTCAAAATGCCCAAGTTTGATCTGTACGATGGGCATGGCGACCCGGAAGCACACTTAAGAGGATTCTGTAGCAAGATGAGAGGAACAGGTGGAAGAGACGAATTGCTGATGGCATATTTCAGCCAAAGTTTGAGTGGGTCAGCGCTAGAATGGTACACCAGACAAGATCATAACAGGTGGTACACATGGGACGATTTGGCCCAAGCCTTCGCCTGTCATTTTCAGTATAATGTTGAAATCATCCTAGACCGTCTGTCATTGACGAAGATTGAGAAGAAGCCCGGTGAGAGTTTCCGAGAATATGGGTTCCGTTAGAGAGAGCAAGCGGCGAGGGTTGACCTTCCGATGAAAGAAAGCGAGATGGTTGATTATTTCTTGCAGGCTTTGGAGCCCACTTATTTTGGTCACTTGGTGTCAGCGGTGGGCAAGTCCTTTAATAAAGTTGTGAAAATGGGAGGCATGGTTGAGGAGGGACTCAAGTCCAAAAAGATCATGAGTTACTCAGCAATCAAAGCAACCACCCAGGCCATTCAAAACGGTACTGGAGGTGTACTCAGAAAGAAGAAGAAAGAGGATGTTGCAACGATCGAGTCGGCAGCTTGGGGTGGATCTAGGAACCTTCCACCATTCTACAACCAGCTTCGACCCTATCCCCAAACATACCCCCACACTCCATATAGCCCACCACAACACTACTACCCACCGGTAGATCTCCATTTTTCTGTCTATCACGCACATACTTATACCCAACCTCTCGCTCATGCGCAATGGCGTGCGCCAGCTCCATAGAGTCCTTACCAAGCTCCACAAAATACCCATCCACCCCCAAAAGCCTACAAAAACCCTCATGGAATAGGTTTTCGATCTAATCAAGCCTTTAAGAATGAAAGGTTGCAGAAGCAGAAGACTTTCACTCCATTGGGAGAATCATATACCAGCCTATTCCATAGACTGAGACAGTTGGGTATGTTGAATCCGATCGAGGCCAAAATGCAAAATTCTCTTCCTAGAAATCTTGATTGCTCGGTGAGTTGTGAGTATTGTTCAGGGGCCTTGGGCCATGACACAGAGAAATGCTGGAAACTAAAAATAGTTGTACAAGAGCTCATTGATACTCATGGGATCGAGGTTTAGGCCCCAGAAACACCAAATATCAACCAGAATCCGCTACCAGCTCACCATGAGACCCATATGATTGAGTTGATACACAAGGGAATGGAGGCTAAGAAACCCTCGCAGACGGTGATGATGATCCGCTCCAGTGAAATGCTGGGGAAACCTACATGAGGGCAATGACAACAATATTCCATGATATGATACACCAGGAAATCGAGGTGTACGTGGATGATGTGATCGTGAAGTCTAGAAAGCAGTCTGACCATGTCAGGGATCTGAAGAAGTTCTTCCGAAGGCTTCGCAGGTACAATCTCAAGCTTAACCCTGCAAAGTGTGCTTTTGGGGTGCCGTCTAGAAAGTTGTTGGGGTTCATAGTCAGCCGCCGGGGTATTGAATTGGACCCATAAAAAATCAGGGCCATCCAGGAATTGCCACCTCCGAAGAACAAGACCGAGGTGATGTGTTTGTTGGGGAGATTGAATTATATCAGCAGGTTCATCGCTCAGCTCATGACAATTTGTGAGCCTATCTTCAAGCTGTTAAAGAAAGATGCTGCGGTCAAGTGGACAAATGAATGTCAGGAAGCGTTTGATAAGATAAAGGGGTATTTGTCAAATCCACCCGTGTTGGTCCCGCCAGAACCAGGGCGACCATTGATTCTATATTTGACGGTATTGGACAATTCATTCGGCTGTGTATTAGGTCAACATGATATCACTGCCAGGAAGGAGCATGCCATATATTATCTCAGCAAGAAATTCACATCGTACGAGGTCAAGTACACTCAGCTCGAGAGGACATGTTGCACCCTAACCTGGTTGGCGCAGAAGCTGAAACATTATTTGTCATCTTACACTACCTATCTCATATCCTGTTTGGATCCATTGAATTATATCTTTTAGAAGCCTATGCCCATAGGGAGGCTTGCAAAGTGGCAGATCCTGCTCACGGAGTTTGACATCATCTACGTGACTCGAACTACAATGAAAGCACATGCCTTGGCAGACCATTTGGCCGAGAACCCGGTTGATGAAGATTACGAACCTTTGAAAACTTATTTCCCTGATGAAGAGGTGATGCACATTGATGAGTTGGAACAAGTCGAGAAGCCTGGATGGAAACTTTTCTTTGATGGAGTCGCAAACATGAAGGGCGTGGGGATAGGAGCAGTACTTATTTCTGAAACAGGGTTGCACTACCCTGTTACGGCTCAACTTCATTTTTACTGTACCAACAACATGGCTGGGTATGAGGCATGTATTTTGGGTTTGAGGTTAGTTGTGGATATGTGTGTCTAGGAAGTCTTGGTTTTGGGTGACTCGGACCTCCTGGTGCACCAAATTCAGGGAGAATGGGAAACACGGGAATTGAAACTCATACCGTATAGAAAATGTTTGCATGATCTTTTCCAATGGTTTCAGTTGATAGAATTCAAGCATATCCCAAAGATCCATAATGAAGTTGCTGATGCTTTGGCTACTCTGGCGTCAATGCTACATCATCCAGATAAGGCTTATGGGGACCCTTTGCAGATTCAGATCCGTGACCAGCATGCTTACTGTAATATGGTGGAAGAAGAACTTGATGGGGAGCCATGGTTCCATGATATCAAAGAATACATTAGGATGGGAGTATATCCGTTGCAGGCCACATGTGATCAAAAAAGAACAATCCGATGATTGTCCAGTGAATTTTTCTTCAGTGGAGGGATATTGTATAAAAGAACTCCAGATCCGGGATTGCTAAGATGCATAGATGCAAGACAGGCCACAACTATCATGACTGAGGTACATTCCGGAGTTTGTGGACCGCATATGAGTGGGTATGTTCTGGCAAAGAAGATTCTCCGAGCAGGTTATTACTGGCTCAGTATGGAGCGGGATTGCATCAGTTTTGTGCGTAAATGTCATCAGTGCCAAGTGCATGGAGATTTGATTCATTCTCCACCATCTGAATTACATACAATGTCTGCACCATGGCCTTTTGTTGCTTGGGGCATGGATGTCATTAGGCCAATCGAGCCAGCAACATCAAATGGACACAGATTTATTCTGGTAGCCATTGATTATTTCACCAAGTGGGTTGAAGCAAAAACTTTCAAATCCGTGACCAAGAAAGCAGTGGTTGATTTTGTGCATTCAAATATCATCTGTCGGTTTGGGATTCCGAAGGTAATCATCATGGACAATGGTGCTAATCTCAATAGTCATTTGATGACGGAGACATGTCAGCAGTTTAAGATTATACATCGCAATTCCACCCCATATCGCCCTAAGGCGAATTGAGCAGTCGAGGCAGCCAACAAGAATATAAAGAAGATACTTCGAAAAATGGTGGAAGGTTCTAGGCAGTGGCATGAAAAGCTGCCATTTGTGTTGCTGGGTTATCGCACTACTGACTGTACTTCAGTAGGGGCCACTCCTTATTTATTGGTGTATGGCACGGAAGCAGTAATACCAGCAGAAATTGAAATCGCATCCCTTCGGATTGTCGCTGAGGCAGAAATTGATGACGTTGAATGGGTCAAAACCCGCTTGGAACAATTAAGTCTGATGGATGAAAAGAGATTGGCAGCAGTGTGTCACGGCCAATTGTACCAACAGAGAATGGCAAGGGAATATAACATGAAGGTACATCCACGGAAGTTCGAAGTGGGTCAGTTAGTGTTGAAACGTATTTTGCCTCATCAGGCTGAAGCAAAAGGAAAGTTTGCCCCAAACCGGCAGGGGCCATTTGTTGTATCCAGAGTATTGTCCAATGGCGCATTGTATTTGACAGCTATAGAAGGCAAATGTGTAGAAATGGCTATCAATTCCGATACAGTCAAAAGATACTATGTATGATTTCTTTGTTTGATTGTCTTGTTTGTATTTGGCATATTTCGAAGATTGAAATGACGAAGGCATTTTGTTCTGCTATCTAAACACTTTATCCCTTGTCACCCCTTTTCAGCCTTATTTATTTTCTTTCATACCCTTGTTTCGGGATCAACGACACAATTCAAAAACGCAAGTGCGGAGGATAAGTAAGTGAAAAGAAAAAAGAAAGAACGAACAAGAAAGGAAAAGGGGAAGAATAATGAAAAGAGAGAACAAAGAGAAAGAAAAGAAAAGAAAAGAGAAAAGCAAGAAAAGAAAAGTGAAAAGCAAGAAAAGAAAAAGAGAGAAGAAAAGAAGAATAACAGAAGAAAAAAGAGAGAGAAAGAAAAGAAAGAGAAAAAAAATCACAACAACGAAGTAATTTCTATGACATGAACTACGTTCGACCTGATTCCTTTTAAGGATACGTAAGCAGCCTCACGGTTCGGTCTCAGCAAAATAAAATCCAAAAGTCCCCAAGCAAGAAATTGGGGCAGAAGTTGTGGTTGTTGTAAGAAATCTGATTCCGAAAGTTGTAATTTTGAACCCATGAGAATTGTTTTTGAGCCTTTGACATCCTTTCTTTTTAACCCTACCCAAAAGCCCACATTACGGTCGAAAGAAAGACCTTCCGATCAGTCTTTGAGAAATGCCAAGTCAAGCAGGTAAAGGTAATTCATGTCAGGGGCAACACTTTGGTTCAAGCAATGAGAGAAATAAAATAAGAGAGTCTTATTGGTGAAAACCCTCACGGGCACCGTAAGGCGATGGGAGTTGAGAGAAATTAAAATGAGAGAGTCTTATTGGTGAAGACCCTCACGGGCACCGTAAGGAGAAAGTGAGTTGAGAGATGAACGAATGAAAGAAGTCTGCTGGTAAAAACATTTCAAGGCACCGCAGGATGAACAAGGTCAAGGTTTGGGTAAAGTAATCAAGTCATGGCAATTCTGAGGTAACGAAGTACAGCAACTGAAAGTCGATTGGTCGGACAGATTGGGCCGAGTAATCCGAAATGCATGTCATGATCATTGGTACCAGCTGTTCCACTCAGATAAGTTTCTTTTTCTTTTCCTTTTGTAGCAGTCATCTGGTTTTGGATTCTTCTTATCCTTAACCCGCAAAGTCATTACATTTCATTTCTTTTGGGTTTATCTGTCTAAGATGTTTCAATGTCAGTCGTGTTCAAAGTAAGTCAAAACTCACTACCAACTTCCAAAATTGCAAAGCATATCGTGGTCGGAGCATACTAAGGATAACACGATGTAAGGGGAGGGTACAAGGAATCACCAGAAGTATCATCGGTGGAAGGGACTGGTAATGTCATAGGGGATGCAAAGGTTCAGATAAATGGGTCAGAGGCAAAACAACACTATGGTTATAGAACACTCGGTTCGTCAAAGGTCATAGGGATTTGAAAGTCAGTCAGAAAGTCAAAGCGGTTCAGGGCCAGTTCGGGGAAGCCAATCAGAACAAAATGATGCAGCAGAAAGATCTTCAACAAGAATGCTATCAGCTAACCACCATTTTACATTGACAAAATGTTCTTTGATTGAAACAGGGGCAGAAAAGTTTGTTTGTTTTGGAGGAACTCTCCGCAAGGAAAGGCAGGCATCAAACAGGTTTGACAGTAAGTTTCAGGACCCTCCTGGAAAATGGCACCTAGTTTAAAGTTCAGAAATAACATAATTTAGCATAAATGTATCCCAAAGAAATAAGTTGGCTTAGAGGTTTGCATGTTCAAGATAGGATTCAATTAGGAGTTTCCAGGACCCTCCTGAATAATGGGACTTAGCTTTAAGATTTTGATTAGATAACAACATTTAGCGTAAATTCTGCTATAGGGTAGTATAATTCAGCCATGAAAGTTGTCACCCTCAAGATAAAATTTGACCTTTGATTTTCAGGACCCTCCTGGATAATGGGGAGTAGTTTAAAGACCCTGTTAGATAACAAGATTTAGCAGAAGTCTCACCTTTAGAAGATATAACTTAGATTTAAAATTGTAGTTTAAATTAAGAGTTGTCAGGACCCCCCTGGATAATGGGACCTAGCTTTCAAATTCTTAGTAATATTCGGTAATATGACTTAGTTCACATCTGTGCCCAGCCACCAAACTGGGGCAGAAAATTTTCTTTGTTTTTATCTATTTTGTTGAAGTGAGGAGCCCACCTGGAGAGCAGGGAAGACATTTCATGTTCAGCAATCAGGAGCCCGCCTGGAGAGCAGGGAATACATTTCAAGTTGAAGTCAGGAGCCCGCCTGGAGAACAAGGGAGTACAATTTAAGTTTTAGCTTTCAAATTCTTTGTTTTGTCTATTTTGAAGTCAGGAGCCCGCCTGGAGAGTAGGGAGTTCTTTCAAGTTGAAGTCAGGAGCCCACTTGAAAAGCAGGGAATACTTTCACGTTTAGCAGTCAGGAGCCCGCCTGGAGAACAAGGGAGTACAATTCATGTTCTGGTTTTCAAAATTCTTATTGATATTCGGTAATGTGATTCGTTTTACACTTACACATGGGCCCACATACCCAAACTGGGGCAGAAAATTTTCCTTGTTTTTATCTATTTTGCTGAAGTCAGGAGCCCTCCTGGATAGCATGGGAATACATTTACATTTTAAAGTCAGGAGCCCGCCTGGATAGCATGTGAATACATTCAAGTTCAGCGATCATGAGCCCGCCTGGAGAGCTTGGGAATACATATCAAGTTCAACAGTCAGTCACCCACCTGAAGAAGGGGAAAACATCTCAGCTTACAATTCAAGGTGGTAACAAACGGATGTCACCACGAGAATAGAGGACAATAAGGCAGCAAGAACAACAAGATCAAGTTTGAAGATATAGATAGGATTTTGTAAAACATAGATCATAGTCTAGTCTAGCTTCTTTTATTTTTGACATGGTGTAATAAGGGGTTCAGTAAGCAGTAGCAGCAACAACAACAACAGTGAAAGCCCAGCTTCATGGTAGTCCCAGCTACCAGACATTACCAGACTACACTGACCTGATTCCTTTTTAGCCAAGGATATGTAGACATCCTCGGAAGCAGGGTGCGGTCAAATCTTTCAAAAAAGCTTCCCACGGAGTATTCAAACGGGCAAAAATCGCTCGTATCCGCTCATTTTATCTTTGCACGAAAACTCTTCGTGTTTTCGAGCAAAGAGGGGCAGCTGTGAGCACATGATTTTTGCCCTACATGAATTACTCCCATAAATTCAAAACAAAATAACTTCCTTTTATTTGGAACCTTTTGAGGATTTCATGGCATTTTCTTTTAATTATTTGCATTTGTCTGTGCATTTCATTTTTGTGTAATTAATAAATACAAAAATATGCTGCATTTGCATTTAGGATTTAATTTTATATTTTTTTTAGATTAATTAGTAATTAGTGTTTTACAAAAATAGAAAAACCACAAAAAATAACTTATTTTGCATTTTTTTTATAATTCTTAGCTTTGAATTTTGGCAGTTTTCTTTTAATTTGGTATTTAATTAGTTGTGGTAATTATTTTTAGAGTTTAATTAGTATAATTTGGTGGGATAATATTAGTTTTAATAATTAATTTAGGTTTTATTTCTAATTTTTAAAAAGAAAAGAAATTTTGAAATTGAAAAAGAGAAAAGATTCAAAAACAAAGAGAAGTTCGGACTTGGGCCATTTTAATTAAACCTCCATCAGCCCAATTGATACCCTGAAACCTGTACAATTCCAGCCCAAACCATGCCCCAACCCGGTCCAAACCTCACTTTATGACCAAACGACACTGTTTCCCTTATTAAATCCGAGCCTTCGATTTCTTTTAATCAATGGTCGGGAACGGGGTCACATTTTAGTATTTAAATGTCCTAAAGCGTCTCTCTTACTTCCCATCATCAAAGACCCAAACAAAAAAAAACCTAGCGCCGCCTTGGTTTTCCACCATATCCGCCCGGCGGCACCACCCCCATATCACCCCAAATTAACACCCCAAAATCCCCATGGTTCCCTCTCCCCAAATCTCTAACTCTTTTCCCTCGAATCTATCCCGAATCCCTTGAATCTTAAATCTGAAGTCTGAACCCTAAAAGGCCTATTCTCGAAATTGGTTGCATGCAAGGTTATGTCTCGAGTTTTCTGAGTTTTTCAAGGCCAACTTGCCACAAAATAATGATGGTCGCTGGTTCTTGAAAAGGAACAAGCGATTAACATTATCTTGGGTTAAGTTGGAATATCAATATCGATTCCGAGTCTATTTGGTAAGTTTCTACATTTCCTTTTTGTTTCGTTTGTTTTTTTTGCATTATTTCACATCTGTTCTTCTATCGTCTATTATTTCTTTAGATTTAGGTCTCTTCTGTTAAATTTGTTGAATTTGTTTATCTTTTGATTTTAGGTTCTTCTTTGTTTTGTTTTCTTTTAGAATTTTCAATAATTTTGTTGGTTTGTGCATTCTACATGTTTTAACTTCTGATTTCTGTTTCAGTCGATAACTAATCTAGTTAAATTTGGTGTTAATTTGATAATCTAGTTAATTCTAACCCATTTATAAGTCATTCATTTAGTCTAGATTTTTAATTTGTTTGAAATCTTTTAAGTGCTGCTTTACTCTGCCTTCCATGAGATTATAGAATGCTTTGGTTTATTTTGTTTGGGCTTTGGGTTTCTCACCCATTTGCAAAAAGAAAGGCAGTCCGTTCATTTAGTTAAGTCATTGGGTCAACTTGACCCATAGATTTCAGGGTAAAAACAGGGATCCTAAGGGGTAGTTTAGGAATTGTAGGTGGGGCAAATATCTTGTAACTGAATAGGAAGCTTCCTAGAAGCTGAGATTGGGACTAAAGTGAAAACCTGATTTTTAAATTAAGGGTATGTGAGCAAAAATTAGAATTTAAAAGGGTAGGAGTGCAAATCTGAATCCCTTTTATGCTGCCCTAAGACTTGCCTATAAAGGGGTCTTTCCTTCTTTAGCAAGTCAGAATTGAGGGATTAAAAAGAATACTAAAAGGCAAAACGGCTGAGAAAAGTTATTCTGAAAACACATTGAGATTTCTGCATCTTTTGGGGTGTGAATTGGTTCTGAATCAGCTCACTAATCTTGAATTTCAACTGAAATTCAAAACCTTCAAAGAATTCTTGCTTTATCTGGGTGAAAAATGGTTTAAAGAGCTGAAATTGTTGGATCTCTAGAAGCTGTTTGATTTGGTTTTACTGCTGATCTCTGCTGCTATACTTGCTGGCTTGGTTTTGCTTTAAGTTGATTCTCAAAACTCTTGTTTGTCTTTGTTGTAACCAGGTACACATTCGACTTCAAATGACATATTGAAATGGGAACGAGCATGCTGATGATACCATGTTTTATGGCAGTATATGTTAAATTATTTGGTTCTGTGTTCATGTAGTCCTGTTGCATGGTTGTGTGTTCATTAAGTTATTATTAAAGCATTTGTAAAGCGGATGAGTAATTTGGTCTAGTATGGTTTGAGTTATGGGCTAATAAGAATGCTGTTAGATACATTTAGCCATGCTTTTGGTACTATTAGTTCTAATGTGAGATTGTGTTCAGAAGTTAGACATGTGAGTTTCATTACCTAACTTGAGGTTGCTTACCTCTTCTAGATGTTAGTTTAGGTGTTTGAACGAATTCAGTGCACGATATTGTATTTGATAGCTGATCCGAATGGCTGTAATATTTCACTGAAGCCGCTGAATGTGTTAGTTTAAATATTTATTATGTAGTAGTTCTGATTTTGAGATGCAGAAAATTGGTTGTGCCATGTTGCAATACAAAAGTCTCCTATTTGGTTTAGGTAGAATCAACCAGTGATTGCTTTATTTCGAGGTTTGGAGTCAGGCAGTTCCCAGTCCTTTTTAATGAATGAAGTCTATCTGAAACTTTAAATTATCTTTCTTCTTGCTGGAAATTCGAATTGGTGGCTTAAAATGATAAAACATCTTGCATGAGCTGTTAATAACCAGTTTTTTCAAATTCTAAATCTTTACAACACTGTAGTTTACTTTCAATTGTTAATGCTTAAATCACTAAATTAGGCTATTAGCATTGGCCCAGTTGTGCCAAGTTTCCTTTTGACGGACAGATCTCAGTTATGGGCTTCGTGTTTGAGCCCATTTGCATCATCATCATACCTGTTGGCGAAATGGGCAATCCGCCTGGGCTCCTTCAGTAATTCCATTTGATTTCATGTACTGTTAACTTACGAATTAATAACATTGATTTTAAAATTTTCGCCTTAATGATTGGAAATTCTTCAGTCTTTTAATTAGTTAGCAGGGTCCTTTAAATTAATCGAGGTATGCCATATCAAATAAGACCAATATTTATGGCCCTCAAAATTAAGTGTAGAAACTCTTTTAGTAGAATAATCGAGGTGCGCCGTGCCGAACAAAAGTCTTAAAATGCATGGCCGTCGCTTAATTAGTATTTTGAGACTTAGAATTTGAGGCCCGCCATTTAGCGAATTTCCATGGCCCTCGCAAAGTTGCAAACGCATAGTTGCTTTAGACGCGTAATTAAATTACCTTTCTAAACTCGGGTGTGCATTTCATGTGACCCAACTCCAAGTCTTAACAACGTTAAATAAAATGTGTCTCGGACTGCGGGTGCATTTCATGTGGCGTGGTCCAAAGACGTATTTTAGATGACGTTGAATCTTCCTAAAAATAATTAAAAGCGGTTAAAAAGTTAAAATTTGCACATAAGTTCAAATGTATTAAAATCAGATAATTAAGCCAGTTATAACAGTTGAGCGACCGTGCTAGAACCACGGAACTTGGAAATGCCTAACACCTTCTCCCGGGTTAACAGAATTCCTTACTCGGATTTCTGGTTCGCGGACTGTTAAACAGAGTCAACCCTTTCCTCGATTCGGGATTCAACCGGTGACTTGGGACACCATAAATCTCCCAAGTGCGACTCTGAATCTTTTAACAATAAACTCCCTTAATTGGCGACTCTGAATTAAATCCCGTTTCGATTGTCCTTTAATTGGAAAAACTCCCTTTTATTTATACTCTCCCGGGGATGTAGTAAAAAAGGAGGTGTGACAATTGATCTTGTCTATAAACTACGTTACAAATTTAACTGTACCGTTTTACGGTTAAACAAAAAATAACTTAATAGTTCATCCCAAATGACTAGTGATACTTTAAATAGAACCGCTCATACATCAAGAGTCATTTAAAGTTAGAGAAATTTTGCTGTTGTTACACTAGACTACACACACACATATATATATATACACTATTTTTAATTTAAATAATTGAGTAACCAGTTATTTAGTTAATTCTATTTCATTAATCTTATACTATATATATATATATATATACACTATTTTTAATTTAAATAATTGAGTAACCAGTTATTTAGTTAATTCTATTTCATTAATCTTATACTAATACATGTCTCTTGGTGCATCCATCTGGGAATAAATTTTATGGGTGGTCATTTAGCTTTGTGTTCATTATCCAAAAATCATTTTTTTGTTACGTCAAAATGATTCAACTTTGTGTTCATTACTCATAAGTCATTTTTCTTTCTTTTGTTACACAAAAATTATTTTACTATGCTCTAGTTGTCACAATAGTCATCTTGACTAGATTTTAAAACATTCACCTGAAAAGTCTATTATGCCATTGACAATATAAATCTTCCGATTTATGTAATACCTTATATATATATATATATAATATAATATAATTTATTTTTACCTAGGTATTTTACTTATAATTCAAATAATTTTATATTGTTTTATTTATTATTGTTATAATATATTCGTACATTTAATTTTACTTAACGTTTAATTTTCAAGATATATAGGTAACATTATTAAATTTTTCACTAACATTACTGTGAATAAATCTCAAGTTAATGTTCTTAATTATGCCTAATAAAATATTTTTAATAAAAATTATAAAATCAAAGCTCATAAATTTATCCGCCAAGCCATATTCGTTAATCCAAATAAACAAAACACACACATTTAGAACACTGATACTTCAGATTAATACTTTCAAATAAATAATATTAATAGATAAATTTTTAAAAAACTTAATATTAAACACAAATATCTCTGAATTTTTTAAGTTTAACTAACTATAAAAAACACATTTGTTAAATAAATATTTTATTATTATTTTAAATAAATATTAAAAAACAAATATTTTTATCATTTATATTTTAAAAGATGTTCATGTTTGAATATGATTTTAAACAAATTGAGTGCCATGAAAAAATTATATGTAGGGGTATATTATAGAAATAATAAATAAAATAATATATAGTTATTTTAATTATAAGTAAATATCTAGTTAAAAATATGCTCTATAGTATATAATATAGAAGGTATTATATGAATGAGAAAAGTTATAATGTCAAGGGCATAATAGACTTTTCAAATAGAAATATTATAAAATCTGGCTAAGGTGAATTTTGTTATAAGTAGAGCAAAGTAAAATGATTTTTGTGTAACAAAAGAAGAAAAATTGATTTTTCGGTAATGAACACAAAGTTAAATAACTTTTACATAACAAAAAAGAAGAAATGATTTTTGAGTAATGAACACAAAGTTAAATGACTACACGTAAAATTTGATCTTTATTTGGAAAGACAAGAGTGTTTAAAATTGATATGCAAGATATGTTGGTAACTCTTTATTGTTCATTAGTTTTTTAACATATCAGAATTATATTATAAACTTTACTTTGGAACGAACTTATAAAAGAAATTCTCTTTATGAAACAATTGACAATTTATTATGCAAGACATGTTGGTAACTCTTTATTGCTCATTAGTTATTTAACATATCGGAATTATAAACTTTACTTGGAAAGGAATTATAAAAGAAAATCTCTTGATGAAACAAGCCTTTGGTAATTTACTTTCTCTAGTTTTGGCCCTTTATTTTCTATAAAAATAAGAATTCCACTAGATTCTCCAACATCAGCCGAAATTAATTAGAGAGGATATTGTAAATAGTCAAATAGATTACGTTTAAAGTAAGGGATTAATTTACTTATATAAAAGGCATATTAACGCAAATAATAATAATAATAATAATAATAATAATAATAATAATAATAATAATAATAATAATCATCATCATCCATTTGGCCATACCACTTTAAGTTTGTCATGGTGAGTTAGCATTACTTACTAGTTTCTTTACAATAACTTGGGTTTCAGTGTTTATTTTTATTTTTCTATCAAGTCACTGTAATAATACTTTTCTGAAAATTTTCTTATATCAATCATTAATTCACGTGAATGAAAAATGATTGATTATAGCTATTTTTTGTCATTTTTGCAGGACAGAGTTTCCATCTTTCTAGTTTTTGCTACTTCATTTATTCTGCACCAAGGTCTTGCTGCTATTTTTGATGTCACGGATTATGGTGCTATTGGAGATGGAGTAACTGATGATTCTCAAGTAAAGTATTTTTTTATAATTAGTTTTCACATCTTAATTATAAAGAAAAAAAATTCTATGAATAGAAGAAAAGACTTTGATTAATTGTTCTTGTATTATGATTAATCTCCATTTTGAAGGCTTTTCAACAAGCTTGGCTAGATGTATGCTATGATTGTGAAAATCCAACGATGAACCTACCAAGTGAAAAGTTATTCTTGTTGAGCCCTATATTATTTCAAGGCCCTTGCAATTCTACCACTATTAATATACAGGTAAAATGCTACACTTTCTTTAATTAGGAGATATATAGCCCAGAAATATTTGTTAGAAATTAAACTTCACTTTCTAATTAAACATGTTTCATTTGATTTTGTTTATTGGAAAAGGTTTTAAAATTTTATAGATAAAATTCTAGGAAAAGCTCTTTTTTGAGAAATGTCCTTGGACAAAAAGGGCAGCTTGGTGCACAAAATATTCCGTATTCACGCAGGGTCTGGGGAAGGTTGCACCCCAAGACAACCTGCAAAAGGGAGAAATAAATTCCTTAAAAGAATTGGACACTTTTAAAATAATTTTTTAACAAACATCTATCTCACTTTTTAATTAAAAAAATAGCAACCATCTAACGTGTCTTTCTTCTCATGAATTTATTTTTAAGGTGTGTGTGTAAGAAAAAATATAAAGGAACACAAGGGAGAAATAAATTTCCTCAAAAGAATTGGTGGATTCTATAATTCTTTTTGCAGATTATTAGAGAGAGATTTACTTAATTATTTTCAAAACTAAATATCGTATTTTTTTTATAAACAGGTTTTAGGGAATATTACGGCACCCCAAAATATAACAGAATGGGTAGGGTGTGAAAATGATAGTTGGCTTTATTTCACTGGGATATCTGGTCTCATCATCAATGGCACTGGTCAAATTAATGGTCAAGGCGCTACCTGGTGGAACATTTCTGGTCGCGCTCACAAGGTATGTTTAGAGCTCGCACTCAAAATATTCTAATTCAATACGATAATTCAATGCTCAAGAGGTTAATGGAAAAAATTAACCATCAAAAGAAGTGGTGCAGTGGATAAGGCGACTCTCCCTTAACTAGAGGTCTCGAGTTCGAGCCCTGGGTATGGAAAAATCCTTGATAAGGAGCGCTTCCCCTCGAATGGGGCCCTACGCGGCACGAATCCCGATATAGTCGGGCTCCAATGCGGGTATCGGACACCAGGTAGGAAACCAAAAAAAAAAAACAATTTAAACTAAAGCATTAAGAGTTTGAACTCTAATAATCTCTTGATTTTTGATGTTGAATTGCATTTCTTGTTAATTATTCGAAGAAAAAGAGAGTTTTAAGGAATTATGAGTCAATAATATTAAGGAATTTGACAAAGCCTTTTTCTCTTTTTTTTTTTTTTTTTTTTTGCTAGGTCAATGGGACTTGCCACAAGCCAACGGTAAGACACTTCGTATTTTTCAAAGTGTTAAGGTATAATGTGGTTATGTGGTCGCTGAATTGCTTAAACCCTTTTTGTAATTATTGATTATGGAGTGTTCACTTAATTTAGCAAAGTTCTAGTAAATATTTCTGTAATTAACCTAATTTTCTCAAAGTTTGAATCCATATTTTTATGTTAGTCGTGGGTAACATTTCAATATTTAAAATACTGGTGAAATATTAAAGTTTTGTTTAAGATAGTAATTTAAGTTAAATATTATTTTCCACCGATAGTAATTTAAATGAAATTCATGTCTAGGCAAACACAACTTTCAAATATATATTTTTCAACTTTATGGTTCAGTTTGAAACTCTTTTTAAAAAATAAATAAAAAATAAACTTCAACCAAATATAATATCCAAATGCCTACTAATTGTTTTAATTTTTGTATGAAAATTTTTGCAGGCTATGCACTTTAATTTTTGTAATGATCTTCAATTGAGTGGACTGAACCTTGTTAATAGTTCAAGAAACCATATTAGCATTAATTTTAGCACAGGGGTAAATATCTCCAATATCACTATAACTGCACCTGAAGATAGCCCCAACACTGATGGTATTGACCTCTCTATGTCTACTACTCAAGTTCAAATTATGAATTCCACTATTCAAACAGGTAAGTATAATTTTAATGTACTATTAGCAATGTCTTAAGGTTAAGTTTTTTAATTCTTTGGATAAGATTTAAGTTGATTAACTTTCGTAACTAAAAGTATTGATACAAATAGGCGATGATTGTATTTCGATCAATACGGGATGTTCTGATATCAATATTACTGGTATTTCATGTGGACCAGGACATGGTATAAGGTAAAAGTTGACCTAAATTTCTCTTTTCATTTTTTGTTTCTTTTTTCTATTTTACTTCATTTTACACTTTTTATTTTACTGAAATCCTTCCTATACCTTTTTTTTTTGTGTAAATGCAGTGTAGGAAGTCTAGGAGTTAATGAGACTTTTGTTACTGTGGAGAATATAAATGTAACAAATTGTACCCTCCAAGGAACACAAAATGGTGTAAGAATCAAAACATGGCAGGTAAGTAGAAGGATGGTTCTTTTACTAATAAACAAAATAAAGAGGGAAATTAATTTATTTTATACAAATATTGTAAAATTAACCTTCCATTTTTTTCTGAAAAATGTCTTCTGATTGCTTTTCAGGATGGTATGGGCTATGCCAGATTTATAAATTTTGAGAATATCAACCTCACAAATGTTCGTCATCCCATCATCATAGACCAATTCTATTGCAATGGTGCTCATAATTGTGGAGTTGAGGTAATACAAAAAAATTAAAACCCATCGAATTCTTAGTAAAAGGGAACATATTATATTTTGAAACGATAATCCATATTATTTTTTTGTGCAGCCAAATGCAGTCCAAGTGAGTAATGTAACATACAAGGATATATTTGGGACAACACCAAGCAAAATAGCTATAAATATGAATTGCAGTGACAACTGCACAGCTTGCACCAGCTTAGTGTTTGAGCAAATTAATATAACCACAGTTTTGCCTGAAAAACAAACTCTTGCAGCTTGTAATAATGCTCATGGACAAGCCAACTCAACTTTACCCCCAATAACATGCTTGTTAACATGATTATCAAGAAAACTTTCCATTTAGTTATAGAAATTGGAGGATCACCATTTCTTTTAGCAGTATAGTATTTGGAGTTCGACGCATGTTCATGAGTTTAAGCTAATAATAAGTTGTTAGTTTTACTTGAATTATCTACTAACTTTGAGGTCATTGTATTGGTGCTTGTTTATTACATGAAAATCACTTGGAATAGATATTGTTGTTGAACGTACGAACAAAGTTTCACATTAAATGCTGATAATAAAAAAAGCTACATATTAGGTGCAACAATGCTCTTATTCAAATGAATAAAATATGTGCATACACACCATTTTCATCCTTTTTACGAGCTACCACTATATTTTCTAGCCAGTCAGGGTAGAGTACCTCTCAGACGGATGTGTTGTCAATGAGCTTTAATATGGTGTGAGATATTTTGGGAAAAATCCTACGCATGTTAAAGGATCCAGATATTGCTTCAGTCATGTACTCCTATTGTAGTGAATTGCATTCGCCGTAT